>NW_006922810.1:122010-130397 GCF_000298275.1 Orycteropus afer afer
TGGCTGCTCACAGCACATCTCATCATAGAAGAGACTATATCATATCAGACATCTTTATTGGGATGACTACATCATAACTGCTTTAACCACTTAGAATCATGGTCCAGCTAAGTTGACACACAACCTTAATTGTCACAGATATCATGCTCAGTAAAGTGGAGTATTTCTGAAACAGGAAAATACACTCGATAAGATGTATTGACACAGTGGCACCAATAACGGACGGAAGCATAGCAATGATTGTGAAGATGGTACAGAACCAAATAAACTTTCTGTTTGCATAGTTTAGCCATGAATACTAGCTGACTCAATGATACCTAGCAACAAAAAATTTGGTTATAACTTTTATAATTTGGCACCCCTTGTCTGTCAGTTTGTTGTAGTGTGGTGGCTTGTGTGTTGCTGTGAGGTTGGAGGATATCCCACCAATATTTCAAATGGCAGCAGGGTCACACATGGTGGATAGGTTTCTGTGGAGCTTTGAGACGAAGACAGATTGGGTAGTAGGATGGGACCATCTACTTCTGACCAAACTGGTCACTGAAAACCTTATGAATAGTAGTGAAACACTGTCTGATATATTACTGGGAAACTTCATGAATATTTGGTTACAAAGGGAGAACTGAGGCAATCCAGAACTAACTACAGAAATTAACTATCAGCACTTGGCCCAGAAAAAACAAGAGAAGCATTTAAGATAACTAGAATATAGGATCTTGGAGGAGATATTTCCTGTAGCTGGGCACGTGAATCTGAGAAAAATGTCCAATAAGGCACTGAGTACAAAGAAGCTGGTTCTTGGTTTAGCAAAAATTGGATTGGAACCAATTGCCACACCTGGAATGAATTGTCAGTGGAGGAGTAATAAGTCTCTAAAGTGATAAAATGATATTGATAGAGTCATATGAACAGCAAGAAAACAGAAGAGTGTCCATATCCCTTTGTCCTGCTTCAAATTCTCTTCCTACTACTCAACTGATAGGATCTATTAGGACGCCAACCTGTAAAAGATTAAGGAAATGTCACTTGCATAGTCCTTTCTCCATTATCACAGAGTGACCTGTCAACAAGTCAATTTGGAACACAAAGATCATCACTTGATTACCCATTACATACAAGAAACAACAAACTAAACAAACAGACATAATTGCAGTAAGGTTCTAGTCTCATTTGCATTAATTTATTTTATAACATTAAGATTATTTTACCTGTTCCATTGTAATTTTTTTAATTATTATTTTACTAACATATGTTATCATAATATTTATTTAAGCTTTCTAGCTCAGTTATTTCTTAATACTGGAAAAATGCATTTTCAGTGTGTATTACTTGAATGTTCATATTTTTTTTTAATTTCTGTAATAAAAATAAAGTGATAATAATAGTTTAGAAATCTTAACAGTTCCACATACTCCTATAAAATTTAAAGTCTCATACCAGTCCTCCATTCTCCCACTTTTGAGATTCTTGAGAAGTCCTTCCTTGTGTGTTAATGTGAACTCTTTTTAACATTCCAAATTCTGTCTTCACTACATGATTTCAGACTCAAATGGTAATTTAAACTCAAGATGCATCCCTATCTTGTTCTTGTTTTGATCAAATGGGCTTGCTAAGAGTCAGAGATGATTCAACGGCACCTAACAACAACAACAATAATGCCTAACAAAAAAATAAAATATTTTGGAATAAATCTTACCAGAAACACAAAAGACCTAAAGAAAGAAAACTAGAAAACACTATTACAAGAACTATAAAGGATCTACATAAATGGAAGAACATGCCTTCTTCATGGATGTTGTTGTTGTTAAGTGCCATCAAGTGCTCTCCGACTCATAGCAACCCTATGCCTTGCTATACTTGAATCTGTTGCTGCAGCCACTGTGTCAATCCATCCCTTTGAGGACATTAGTCTCTTTTGTGGACCCTCCCTCCACCTTAGCAAGCACAGCATCCTTCCCCAGGGAATGGTCCCTTCTGTCAACATGACAAAAGTAGGTGAGATGAAGTCTGGCCATTTTCACTTCTCAGGAGTATTACGGCAGTACTTCTTCCAGGACAGATTTGTTAGTAATTTTAGCAGTCCATAGTACTTTCAGCATTTTTCACCAGCACTACAACTCAAAAGTACCCATTCTTCTTCAATCTTCTTTATTCATTGTCCAGCTCTCACATGCATATGAGGAGATTGAAAATGCATGGCTTGTGTCAGGTGCACCTTAGTCCTCAAGGAGACATATTTGATCTTTAACATTTGAAAGAGGTCCTTTGCAGCCAATTTTCCCAGTGCTATACATTATCTTATGTCCTGACTTCTGCTTCCATTGGCATCAGTTGTAAACCAAGCAATAGGAAGTCTTTGACAACTTCAATCTTTTCTCCATTTATTGTGATGCTGCTTATAGGTCTAGTTGTGAGGATTTTTGTTTTCTTTGTATTGAGATGGAATCCATACTGCAGACTGTATTCTTCAGTCTTCACCAGTAAGTGCTTCAAGTTCCTTAGTTTCAGCAAGCAAAGTTGTTTCATCAGCATATCGCAAGTTGTTAACGAGTCTTCCTCTAATCCTGATGCCATGTTTTTCTTCATATAGTCCAGCTTCCTGGATTATTTGTTAAGCATACAGAGTGAACAAGAATGGTGAGAGGATACAAACCCGATGAACTCCCTTCTTTATTTTAAACCATGCAGTGTCCCCTTGTTCTGTTTGAACGACAGCCTCCTGGTCTATGTACAGGTACCTCATGAGTACAATTAAGTATTCTGGAATTCTTAATCTTCTCAATGTTACCCATATTTTGTTATGATCCACACAATCAAATGCTTTTGCGGAGTCAGTAAAACAGAAGTAAACATCTTTCTGGTGTTCTTTGCTTTCAGCCAAGATACATCTGACATCAGCAATGAGATCCTTTGTTCCAGGCCCTCTTCTGAATACAGAGCTTCTGGAAGTTCTCTGTAAATATACTGTTGCAACCATTTTTGAATTATCTTCAGTAAGATTTTACTTGCATGTAATATTAATGATATTGTTCGATAATTTCCACATTCTGTGGGATCAACTTTCTTTGCAAAGAGTACAAATATGGGTCTCTTCCAGTTAGTTGGCCAGGTAGCTGTCTTCCAAATCCCTTGGCATAGACAAATAAGTGCCTCCATGGATGAATCCATTGTTGAGTATTCTGTCAATTCCTGGAACTTGCTTTTTTGCCACTTCCTTCAATACAACTTCAACTTCTTCCTTCAGTACCATTGGTTCTGGATCATATAGCACCTCCTGAAACAGATGAAAATAGACCAATTCTTTTTGGTTCAGTGACTCTGTGTATTCTCTCCATCTTCTTTTGATGTTTCCTGCATCATTCAATATTTTTTCCTTAGAATATTTCAGTATTGCAGTTTGAGGCTTGAATTTTTTCTTCAGTTCTTTCAGCTTGAGAAATGCTGAGTATGATCTTTCCTTTTGGTTTTCTAACTCTAGGTCTTTGCACATTTCATTATACTAATTGACTTTGTCTTTTCTAGTTGCTCTTTGAAATCTTCCATTCAGTTCTTTTATCTTGTCATTTTTCCTTTTGCTTTGGCTACTATGAATTCAAGGGCAAATTTGAGTCTCCTCTTACATCCATTTTTGTTTTTCTTCCATCCCTCTCTTTTTAATGATCTTTTTCTTTCTTCACAGATGATGTTGTTGATGTCATCCCACAATTCCTCTGGTTTTCAGTCATTGGTGTTCGATGCATCAAATCTTTTTTTTAGATGGTCTTTAAACTCAGGATAGATATCATCAAGGTCATATTTTTTTTTTTTTTTTTCTCACGGGCTTGTTTTAATTGTCTTTAACTTCAAGTGAATTTTCTTATGAACAGTTGACGGTCTGTTCCACAATCAGTTCCTGCCCTTGTTTTGGCAAACTACATTGAGCTTGTCCATGGCCTCTTTCCAAAGATGTAGTCAATCTGATTCCCGTGTACTCCATCTGGCAAAGTCCATGTGTACAGCTGCTGTTTTTGTTGTTGAAAAGAAATATTTACAAAAGAATAAGTCATTGGTCTTTCAAAACCATATCATGCAATCTCCAGCATCTTTTCTATGACTAAGGCCAAATTTTCCAACTACCATTGATTCTTCTTTGTTTTCAACTTTTACATTCCAGTCACCAGTGATAATTAACACATCTTGATTGCATGTTCAGTCAATTTCACATTGCAGAAGTTGATGAAAATCTTCAATTTCCTCATTTTTGTCTTTGGTGGTTGGTGCACGAATTCAAATAATAGTAGTATTAACTGGTCTTCCTTGTAGGCATATGGATATTATGCTGTCACTGACAGCATTGTACTTCAGGACAGATCTTGAAACATTGTTTGTAATTATGAATGCCACACTTTTCTTCTTCCAGTTGTCATTCCCAGCATAGTAGATGGATGTCTGATTCCAAATGGCCAGAACTGGCCCATTTCAGTTCACTAATGCTTAGGATATCAATCTTTATGGACTCCATTTCATTTTTGGCAACTTCCAATTTTCCTACGTTCATACTTACTATATTCCATTTTCTTCTGATTATTAATGGATTTTTGTAGCTGTTTCTCCTCAGTTTGAGGCATGCCATGTCAACAAATGGAGGTCTCAAAACTTTTATCCATATCATTAAGGTTGGTTCTACTCTGATGAGGCAGCTCTTTCCCCATCATATTTGGAGTGCCTTCCAAAATAAGGGGATCATTTTTTGTCACTGTATCAGACAGCGTTTCTGGGCTATTCATAAAGTTGTCCATTAATGTATCAGACAATGTTTCTCTGCTATTCATAAGGTTTTTGTGGGCTAATTCCTTGAGAAGTAAGTGGCCTCTTCCTTCTTCTGAGTCTCTCAGTCTGCAAGTAGCATTAAAACCTGTGTATCACGTGCAACCCTGCTGGTATTTGAAACACTGTGACACAGCCTTCAGCCTCAGAGCAACACACAAGTCACCACAGTAAGACAAACTGACAGACAATTTCACCTCCCTTAGCTGTTTTAAATCTCTTTGCCCTCCCCTTACCTGGTCCTGCTGCCATTGGGCCCTGGCTTTCCCTCCTTCCTGCCTCTGGGTGGAGGCTATCTGTGTCCATCTCCTTACTTGGATCCTGCTACAGTGAATGGATAGGAAGTTTGAATATTGTGAAAATGTCAATATTACCCAAATAAATCTGCACATTCAATGCAATCCTGAGTCATACTCCATAAACTTTTTTTAAGTGCATGGAAAAACCTATCACTAATTTCATATGGAAAGGAAAGAGGCCTCAAATAAGCAAAGCACTGCTGAGGAAGAAAAAAAAAAAAAATTAGAAAGTCTCACACTCTTGGGTCTCAAAACCTACTGTACAACCACAGTAGTTAAAACAGCTTGGTATTGGTATAATGATAGATAGATACACCAATGGAACAGAATCAAACATCCATAAATAGACCCATCCATCTATGGACAGCTGATCTTTGATAAAAGACCAAAGCCCATTAAATGAGGGAGAGATAGCCTCTTTAACCATAAGCAAACAAACAAACAAACAAAAAACCTCACTGCTGTCAAGTCAGATCCAGAACTTTAACAAAGAGTGCTGGAAAAATTGGATGTCCACTTGCAGAAAAATTAAACAAGACCCATTCCTCATCCCATACACAAAAATTCAAGTTGGATCAAAGACTTAAATGTAAAATATAAAACTGTAAAGCTCATAAAAGATAAAATACACACAAATATGGATCCCTAATCTATGACATAAGTAGACTATCAAGCATTACCCAAAATGCACAGGCAGTGGAAGAGAAGCTAGATGACTGGGACCTTTTAAAAATTAAATTCTTATGTGCATTGAAAGACTTCTCCAAAAGGGTAAAAACAGAAACTACAGATTTGGAAAAAAATATATTTGGCTATAACATATCTGACAAAGAACTTATCTCCAAAATTTGTACAAAACTTCAACAACTCAACACCAAAAAATATAAACAACCCAGTTAAAAAATGGGCAAAGGACATGAACAGCCACATCACTAAAGATGATATGCAGGTGGCCAACAAACTGATGAGGAAGTGCTCACAATTATTAGCTATTACAGAAATGCAAATCAAAATAATGAGGTATCATCTCACTCCAGCAATCATAGCAAAGTTCAACAAGACAGAAAGTAACAAACACTGGTGAGGTTGCAGAGATATTGGAACTCTCATACACTGATGATGGGACTAAAAATGGTATAACCTTTATGAAGAATGGTATACTGTTTCCATAAACAACTAAACATAGAAAAACCATTTCACCCAACAATTTCATTACTAGGTATATACCCTAAAGATGTGAGAGACAGGACACAAACTGACATATGCATGCCCATGTTCATCACAGCACAGATCATTATAGCAAAGAGATGGAAACAACTTAAAAAGGCTATCAATAGCTGAATGGAAAACCAAACTATGGTGCATTCACACAATGGAATACTACACAACACTAAAGAATAATGAAGAATATGCAAATCATCTCACAGTGTGACTGAATTGGAGGACATTTTGCTGAGTGAAATAAGTCAATCACAGAAGGACAAATATTGTATAAGCCCATTATTATAAAAGTCAAGGAAAAGTTTACTTAGGGAAGGAAATTCACTTTGGTTACTGGGATTAGGAGGGAAACAAAGCAAACCAAACTCATTGCTGTCAAGACAATTCTGACTCATAATGACCCTTCCTTGGGTCTCTGAGGCAGTATCTCAATGGAAGTAGATTGCCCAGTCTTCATTCCAAGGAGTGGCTGGTGGGTTTGAACCACCAGCCTTCTGGTTAGCTGTCAAATGCCTTAGTCAAATGTCTATGCCACCAGAGCTCCAGGTAGGAGGAAAGGTGAGGGAAAATTTCAGACTAGTTGAAGGTCACATGTTGATTTGGGTGAGTGGATGGACAGTATGGAATAACATGAGCAGCATGATGACATTGGGGAAAGGAAGGACACTGAAAAGTGCACAAAGGATATAGACAATAGAGGCAAATCTAGTATATGCACAATGTCACATTACCATTAACACCAAACAGCAGGCTACAGATAAATGCATAGATAGGTGAGAAGATCAAGTGGGGTAGGGTGAACAGGAATATACTTTCAACAAGGATATATTTAGCTGAAGATAATCTTTCATATGCAATCATACTACAAAATTAACCACAGATTACAGAAGCAAGAGAAGGTAGAATGGGAACATTCTCTGAGACAACCAAACACCCTGAGAGATAGAAGCACCAGGCCTGCCAACTTGAGACCATAGTCTTGAGGATCAACTGATCAATTGGCACAACACAATACATAAAAAATCTTGTTTTGCATTCTACTTTGGTGAGTAGTTATTGAGGTCTTAAAAGCTTTTGAGTGGCCATCTAAGATGTAACTATTGGTATCCTCTCATCTGAAGCAAAGAGTGAAGAAAATCAAAGGCATCAGGAAACAATTAGTCCAAGGATAAGATGGACCATGAGGACTTCAGATTTCATGACCCAGAGACCAGAAGAACTAGGTGGTGCCCTGCTTCCAATGCCAAACACTTGGAAAAGAATCAAAAATGGAGATCCTGGATAGAGTGGGAAGAAAAATGTGGAACAAAATTCAAAAACACAAAAATAACCAGAATTACTGGTTGGAAGGTGACTGGTAGAACCCCCAAGATTATGGCCCCGGGTTACCCTTCAGGTTAAGAAATTGACTTATTCCCATGAATTAGCTCTCAGCCCAACAGTAGAAAAGACTTCATGATGAACACTTACTCCAGGGTGATACACCCACCTATTCCAGGGAGATGTATCCCTTAGAGCAATCAGCCATGAGACACCAGAGGGGCAGCAATCACATATAAGGAAAGCTGAATGGACAGGAATGCATAGTTAAGAAAGGCACAAGGAAGGGGTTGTCACAGGGACAGGAGGGAAAGAGAGTTTGTTACGGTTGGGGGTCATAATTGGGGCATGAAATCAAACGTACATGAACGGTTGAATGCAAAATAAATTTGCTTTGTAAATTTGCACTCAAAGCACAATAGAATTTTAAAAAAAAAGAATTTCAGATTAGAGGATTGATAATATATCTCATCCCTTTTTCCTATGCATGCCTCAAAGAAAGAGATAGAAGAATTAAGACAGAAAAATAAAGAGAACCATCATTTTTCTTCATCTGTTACTTAGTTTGTTAATCACTATTTTCATAAGTTTAATAGAATTTGCTTATCACAATCAGTTTAAGGAGGGGTAAATTGTGAATATTATGAAATGTTTATAATTGTTTTAGGAGTGTATTAGCCTACAAGTGACTCTGTTGCATATTATTATTTTTATAGGAGAAAACCTTCTGGAATATTTTTT
>NW_006922810.1:130917-134134 GCF_000298275.1 Orycteropus afer afer
CTTTGTTATAATAATTTATGTAATATGATCTTATTGCAACTTAACATTGCCTCAGAAGAGCAGACTTTCAGTGTATATTATCAGTATGGATTAGATAAAATAAAGATATATTTCTTCTATTGCACAGAATACATGTATGGTACAAAAGGTTAAGTGCTTAGCTATTAAATAAAAGTCTGGCAGGTCAAATCCATCCAGATGTGCCTCAGAAGAAAGTTTTGGTGATCTACTTCCAAAATATCAGTCATTGGAAACCCTGTGGAGCACAGTTCTACTCTGACACACATGGGATTGCCATGAGTCAAAATTGAATCAATAGCAACTGGTTTACCAGTTTTTTAATGTACATTGGTTCAAATGACTATCACTGGAATTAAGACTAGTGTTATGTATTAAGACTAGTGTTTTAAGTCCTGGTTATGTACTTTTATATCTTGAGAAAAAAAAAAAAAAAAAACAATTTTCTAAGTATTTCTAATCCTCATATTGCCTATCAGTAAATGGGAGAATTTTTAAAATCTTTCTCATACTCTTACCGTGACAATTAAAGAAGGTCTTAGTACCTAAGAAACAATGAATGTTAACTATTATTCTTATTATTATACTTTGATAAAAATCTTTTATAAACTCTTTTAGAATTTCAATATAGACTAATAGTACTTAAGCAGGGTATTTTTTACACTTTAGAACAATATTATTTTAAGTATAGTAGAACAATGCTATTTTATTTCATAATTCATATCTCTTGGAAGCAATAAATTGAAACTTGAAAACAAAATTCAAAGTAACAAAAGGAAAAGAACAACTTTCAAATTGGAAAGATGATTAGATGTTAATATTCCCTGGTGAATAAAAGTATCATCTCTGAAGCAAAACTAGTTGTAAGTATGAATTTATAAGAGTTAAATACTAGTTTTATAATACAAAGATTTATCTTTGCATAATTAATATTGCCTCTTTATATGTCCATTTACTCATCTTTAAAATGAATACGCTAATAGTACCTCCCATAGTGTGATATTATACTGATTAAAAGTATTGATACATGCAAAATTATTAGAAGACTCTATGCATTGAAAATTTAATATACTTCATTATTATCTATAAAATATAGTGATATATGGACCACAATAATAGAGAGTGGATAGAGTACACACGTGGTGTATCAGTTCTCAGGCAGAGCTCAACTTTCTCTTAAGTATTTAGTATTTGGCACGGAATTAAAAAAAAAAAACAAACAAACCTCACTGCTGTCCAGAAGGATCCAACTCATAGTGACCCTCTCCTTGAGTTTCCAGGGCAGTATCCCTAGGGAAGTAGATTTCCCAACCTTCCTTCCGAAGAGTGGATGGTGGGTTTTAACCCCCAGCTTTCTGGTCAGCAGTCAAATGCCTTAGGCACTATGCCACCAGAGCTCCTGAGAAAAATATTTTTAATTTAAATTTACTTTACAATGTTTCTTTGTGTAGAGTAGGACTTCTGATACATAATTAGACACATTGCATCCTTGGTGTGACAGATTGTTCTAGTCAATAATATCATACAATCTCTGAAATTCAGCAGAGATTGGCTACTACAAGAAAATCTGCTTTCTAAGTCTCAGAAATACAATAGGCTTCACTAGTTAACATTACAAATTTCAAAAAGAATATTTCATTGTACACTTGAAATTTTTGAATCTCCAACATTTCCTGAACTTCATGAGTCAGCAGAGTTAATTGGTCCTCTCTCTTAATGACTAGAGCTCCCTCTTTTTTTGAGAAAGTTGGAAAAATCTTTCCTGTACAGTTACTCATGCTTCTCATAACTCTTGGGTCATGAGTTGGTAAATTACGGTCTACAGGACAAATCTGTGTGACCTGCAGGTAAGATTTTGCTTTAATATGATTTTAAATGGCTGAATTTTTAGTAATTAAATTTTAAATGATTGCATAAAAAGCAAACTCACAGCCATCAAGTTGATTCCAACTCATAGAGGCCCCTATAGGGCTTCTAATGCTGTAAATCTTTATGGAAGAAGACTGCCTCATCTTTCTCCTAAGGAGAGGCTTTGTCTGCTGCCTCATCTTTCTCCTAAGGAGAGGCTTTGTTGTTATTGTTTTGTGCTGTCGAGTCAGACCCAACTCATAGCTACCCCTCCTTGGGTTTCCGAGGCAGTATCACTACAGAAATAGATTGCCCCATCTTCCTTCTGAGGAGTGGCTGATGGGTTTGAACCACCAGACATCTGGTTAGCAGTCAAGTGCCTTAGGCACAATGCTGGGGTCTAACTGCTGACCATTTGGTTAGCAGCCAAATGCCTTAACCACTGCACCGCCAGAGCTCCTTAAATTTTTACATAGGTACCTACTTATTATATATGACTTTTTTCTCTTGACCCACAAAGCCTAATATATTTGTTATCTGATGATTTATAGGAAAAAAAAAAAAAAAAATTTGCCCTGCATGAGGCTAATAAGAAGGGTTAAGTAACAGTATAACGTAATGCTGGACCTGCTAAAGAAAAGAAAGAATGCAAACCAAAAGAGCTGCAGAAGCTATTCAGCACACACTTCCAGGAGGTGAGACAACACATGTAGGGCTGGCATCTGAAGGTCTTGGACTAAAGGAAGCCTCAGAAAGTTGAAAAGAACTACTAGTCCTTGGGTTTCCCTTCTATCCACTTTCTGTTGTTGTTGTAACAAATTGCCACATTTAAATTGCCAAAATCAACACAAATGTATCATCTTACAAATTTGTGATCAGTATTGTCAAGTGGTCAGACACAGGTCTCATGGGACTAAAATAGAGGTGCTGGTAAGGTTTCATTACTTTTTGAATGCGCTAAGTAAAAACCCATTTCTTTTTCCAGCATCTGGAGATTGATCACGATCTTTGACTTGTGCCCTTGTGATTGTTTACAAAGCCAATACCATAATATCTATCTCACTCTATTTTTTTTTTTAACTTTATTGTGGTGAAAACATATACAACAAAACTTTCACCGACATAACAACTTCTTCATTTACAACTCAGGGAAATTGATGACATTTTCATATTGTGTCACCATTATTGCTATCCTTTTCCATGTCATTGCACCACCATTATCATAAATTCAATACTCCACAAGCTTTCCCTTTCCCCCTCCCTTCTACCTCTGGTAACTATGAATAATCTTTGGTTTCTCTCTCTCTCTCTATATATATATATATGTATATGTATATGTATATGTATATAT
>NW_006922810.1:135264-149810 GCF_000298275.1 Orycteropus afer afer
TAGTGATACAGCTTCGGAAACCCAAGAGGAGTGGTCGGTATGAGTCGATCCAACTCAAGGGCACATAACAACAACAAAAATGGCTAATGATCATGAACATATCTTCATGTGTTTGTTTAACAAAAAACAAAAACCTCACTGCCATGGATTGATTGGACTCATAGCGACCCCCTGTTGGGTTTCCAAGGCAGTATCTCTACAGAAGTGCATCGCCCAATCTTCCTTGCGAGGAGTGGCTGGTGGGCTTGAACCGTCAGCCTTCTGGTTAGCAGTCAAATGCCTTAGGCCATATGTTTGTTGCCTGCTTGAACATCTTCTTGGTGAAATATCTGTTCACTTCTTCTGCCCATTTTTAAATTGGATTCTTTGTCTTTTTGATGTTAGGGAGTGGAGTTTTCTATAAATGTTAGAGATAAGTCCTTTGTCCAATATGTCATTGCTGAATATGTTTCACCTTCTGTAGGTTGTGTTTTTACTCTTTTAGAGAAGTTTTTTGATGCACATAATAACTTAATTTATAGAATGTCTCAATCATTTAGTTTATCTTCTGATGTTTGCACCTTGGGTGATGCTTGAGAGTCTACTTATACCATAAATTAGGGTCCATAAGTTTACTCCAACTATTCTTTTGATTAACTTTATGATTTTAGGGTTTTTTGATCTATCTGGAGTTAGTTTTTGTGTATAGCATGAGCTATACATCTTCTTTCTGTTTTCTGCAAACAAATATCAGTTTTGCTGGGACCATTTGTGAAAAAGACTATCACTTCTCCATTTAATGGGTTGCAGCCGTTTATCAAACATCAGTTAACCATAGGTAGATGTTTTGAATTGTGGGTTCTGAATTCTGCTCCATTGTACCATTATCAGGATGTTTTGACAATTGTGGCTGTTTAATAGGTTTTGAGATCTGGGAGTGTGAGATATCTTACTTTGTTCTTCTTTAGTAATGCTTTGCTTATCCAAAGTCTCTTTCCATTCCATATGCATCTAGTGATTGGTTTTTCCATGTCTTTAAAGAATGTTAATGGAATGTGGATCAGGATTGTGCTGAGTATATAGGTTGCTTTGGGTAGAATTGACATTTTCACAATGTTCAGTCTTCCCATATGTGAGCATGGTATGTTCTCTTATTCATGTAGATTTCCTTCAGTTTCTTGAAGCAGTGTTTTGTAGTTTTCTTTGTATAGGCCTTTTGTGTTCCTAGCAAGATTTATTTCCATGTATCTTATCTTTTTGGTAGCTATTATAAATGGTATTGATTTCCTTATTTCCTTTTTAGAGACTTCTTTGCTGGTGTAGAGGAATCCAACTGATTTTTGTATGTTGATCTTGATCCTGCCATTATGATAAATCTTTCATTAAGTTCCAGTAGTTTTCTTGCTTAGGCTCTTAGGTTTTCTATGTATAGGATCATATCATCTACAAATAGGTAAAGGTTTACTTCTTCCTTACCAATATGAATGTCTTTGATTTCCTTCCTTGCCTCATTGCCCTGGCTAGGACTTCCAATACAATGTTGAATAGAAGTGAAGACAGAAGGCATCCTAGTCTGGTTCCTGTTTGTAAGGGGAATGGTTTCAGTCTCTCTCTCCATTGAGAATAATTTGGCTGTTGGTTTCACATATATGCCCTTTATTATGTCTAGAAATACCTCTTGTATTCCTATTTTGATGAGAGTTTTTATCGGGAATGGGTATTGGATTTTATCAAATTCCTTTCTATAACTATTAATATGATCATGTGACATGATTTTTTTTTTCTTTATTTTACTTTTGTGATGGATGCCATTGATTGTTTTTGTAATGTTGAACCAACTTTGTATGTTTAGTATGAATCCCACTTGGTCATGATGTATTCTTTTTTTGACATATTGTTGGAGTGGACTGGTTAGGATTTTATTGAAAATTTTTGCATCTATATTCATGAAGGATATTGGTCTATAGTTTTCCTTTCTAGTGGTGTCTTTGCCTGGTTTTGGTGTCAGAATTATGCTTGCTTCATAAAATGTATCTAGGAATATTCATCCTTTTCTGTGTCCTGGATTAGTTTGAGCAAGATCAGTGTCAGGTCTTCTCTGAATGATTGGTAGAATTCTCCAGTGAAGCCATCTGGGCCAGGACTGTTTTCTGTTGTTAATTTTTCTAAGCCCTGTTAATTTTTTACTTTTGTTATGAGTCTGCTCAAATTTTCTGCCTCAGTCTGAGTTAGTTTAGGTAAGTAGTGTGTTTCTAGAAATCTGTCCATTTCTTCTAAGTTTTAAAATTTATTGGAGTACTGTTCAGTTTATAGTATCCTGATATTTTTCTTTTTTTTTTTCTGTTGGTTCTGTTGTTACATCATCCCTTTCATTTCTTATTTGTGTTGTTTGTGTCATCCCCTTCCTTTCTTTTGTTGACAGCGGTTTCTAAATTTTATTAATCTTTTCAAGGAACAAACTTCTAGTCTTGTTTGATTTTTTCTATAGTCTTTCTGTTTTCTATTTCTTTTATTTCTGTTTGAATCTTTATAATTTCTTTGATTCTTGTGACTGTAGGTTTTTTTTTTTTTTTCCTTTCCCTGTTGCTCTTTTCCTAATTGTTGGAGATGTTGGGTTAAGGTGTTGATATTGAGTTTTTTTGTTTGTTTGTTTGTTTTTTATTTTAATATGTGCATATATTACTGTAAATTTCTCTCTAGGGACCATTTTTACTGTGGCCCAAAGATTTTGGTATGTTTGTTTTCATTGTTATTTGATTCAAGGAATTTTTTATTTTTTTACTTTTTATTTCTTCTATTACCCAGTCTTTTTTGAGGAAGGTGTTACTCAGTTTCCATGCATTTGTTTCTTTTCCATTGGTCTAATTGATTTCTAATTTTATAGTATTGTGATCTGACAAGATGCTTTGCAGTGTCTCAGTGTTTTTAAATTTATTGAGGTTTGCTTTGTGGGCTAACATATGATCAGTCCTGGAGAATGTGTCATGTGTGCTGGAAAAGAATGTACATTTTGCTGTGGTTGGGTGAAATGCTCTATATATGACTATAAGTTCAAGTTGGTTGAGAGTACTATTAACTTCTTCTGCATCTTTTTTGCATTTCTTTACATTTGTATCTTTTATTGAAAGTGATGTATTAAAATCTCCTGTTATCTGTGCAATTATCTCTTTGTCATTTAAATTTAGTTAAAGTCCGCTTTATATATTTTGGGGTCTTTCATTGAGAACATTGTTGTTGTTGTGATGTGCCATTGAGTTGTCTGTGACTCATAGAGACGTTATGAACAACAGAACGAAACACTGCCCAGACCTGTGGCAGCCTCATGATTGCCAGTTCCATTTGTGAGGATTTTTGTCTCTTTATATTGAGGTGTAAACCATACTTCAGACTACAGTCTTTAATCTTCATCAGTATGTGCTTCAAGTCATCCTCACTCTCAGCAAGCAAAGTTGTGTCATCTGCATATCTTAGGTTGTTAATGAACCTTAATCCATTCCTGATGCCACATTCTTCTTCGTATAGTCCAGCTTCTTGGATTTTTTGCTCAACATACAGATTGAATAATTACAGTGAAAGAATACAACCCTGACACACTCCCTTTCTGATTTTAAACCATGCAATATCTCCTCATTTTGTTTGAATGACAGCCTCCTGGTTTATGTATAGGTTCTTCATGAGCACAATTAAGTGTTCTAGAATTCCCATTCTTCTCAATGTTATCCATAATTTGTTATGCTCCACAGTTGAATGCTTTTGCATAGTCAATTAAACACAAGTAAACATCTTTGTGGTATTCTTTGCATTGAGCCAAGATCCATCTGACATCAGCAATGATACCCTGTCTTCCATGTCCTCTTCTGAATCGAGCTAGCATTTCTAGAAAGTCTTTGTCAATATACTGCTGTTTTTGAATTATCTTCAATGAGATTTTATTTGTGTGTGATATCAATGATATTGTTTGATAATTTTCACATTCTTTGTGATCACCTTTCTTTGGAATGGATGACATGTGCATCTTTTCTGGTCAGTTGGCCAGGTAGCTATCTTCGAAATCTCTTGGCATAGCCGAGTGAGTGCCATCAGTGTGACATCTGTTTGTTTGTTGAAACATCTCAGTGGGTATTCTGTAAATTCCTGAAGCCTTGTTTTGTGCCAATTACTTCAGTGCAGCTTCAACTTCTTCCTTCAGTACCATTGGTTCTTGATCACATGCCATCTCCCGAAATAAGTGATCCTCTACCAGTTCTTTTTGGTATAGTGATTCTGTGTATTTAATCCATCTTCTATTAATGTTTCCTGCATCATTCAACATATTGGCCATGGAATCTTTCAATATTGCAATTCAAGGGTTAAACTTTTTTCTCAGTTCTGTCACCTTGAGAAATTCTGAACATGTTTTTCCCTTTTGGTTTTCTCACTCCAGGTCTTTGCACTTTTCATTATAGTAATTGGCTTTGTTTTCTGGAACTGCTCTTCAAAATCTTCTGTTCAGCTTTTTTATCCTGTTGATTCTTCCATTTGCTTCAGTTACTCTCCATTCATGGACCAGTTATAGAGTGTCTTCGCCATTTTGGTCTTTTCTTCCTTTCCTGTCTTTTTAATGATCTTTTGCTTTCTTCCTGGATGATATTCTTGATGTCATTCTTCAATTCCTCTGGTTTTGTCATTAGTGTTCAATGTATCAAATCTATTCTTCAGATGGTTTCTAAATTCAGGAGGGATATAATAAGGTCATATTTTGGCTCTTACTGACTTTTTTTATTAATTGTCTTCAGCTTCAACTTGAACTTTCATAGGAGCAGTAGATAGTCTGTTCCACAGTCAGGTCCTGGTCTTGTTTTTGCTGAAGATATTGAACTTCTCTATTGCCTCTCACTACAGATGTAGTCAATTTTTTTTCTGTGTACTTCATCTAGTGAAGTCCAAGTGTATAACTGTCATTTATGTTATTTAAAAAAGGTATTTGCAATTAATAAGTTGTTGGTCTTGCAAAATTCTATCATGTAATCTCCAGCATCTTTTCTATCACCAGGTCATATTTTTCAATGATTCCAGTGATTCTTCTTTGTTTCTATCTTTTGCATTCCAATCACCAGTGATAATTAACACATGTTGATTGCATGTTCAATCAATTTCAAACTGCAGAAGTTGGTAAAAGTCTTCAATTTCCTCATCTTTGGCTTTGGTGGTTGGTGTGTAAATTTGCATAATAGTAGTATTAACTGGTATTCCTTGTAGGGGTTTGAATAATATCCTATCAATGACTACATTGTATTTCAGGATAGATCTTGAAACCTTCTTTGTGATGATGAATGCCATGCCATTCGTCTTCAATTTGCCATTCCTGGCACAGTAGATCATATGATTGTTTGATTCCAAATGGCCAAAACAAGTCTATTTCAGCTCACTAATGCCTAGGATATTGATCTTTATGCATTTCATTTCATTTCTGACAACTTCCAATTTTCTAAATTCATACTTCATATATTGCATGTTCTGATTATTAATGAATATTTGCAGCTATTTATTCTCATCTTGAGATGTGCTACATTAACAATTGGGGAGTCCTGAAAACTACTCTATGCACATCATTAAGATTGGCTCTACTCTGAGGAGACACCTCTTATCCACTCATATTTTGAATACCTTCCAACCTGATGGGCTCATCTGGCACTATATTGCACAATATTCCAGGGTCATTCATAAAGTTTTCCTGTAATATATCAGAGAGTGTTTCACTGACATTCGTACAGCTTTCACTGGCCAGTTCTTTGAGAATTGGATGGCCTCTTCCTTCTTCTGAATCTGTTTTAGTTTAGAAGCTACTCTTAAGCCTGTTCACCATGAGTAACCCTGCTGGTATTTGAAACATTAGTGGTATAGCCTCCAGCCTCACAGCAAGGCAGGCCACCATAGTATGACAAACTGACAGACAAGTTTGTCTCCCTTAGTTGTTCCAAACTGCTCTACTAATTCCCTCGTCCCCCCCCCACTATTTTACCCAGCCTGCTCCTGTGGTGCAAAACCCCCCCTTCCATTTGTCCCAGGCTGGCTTACTGCAGCCTGCCCCCAGAGCACTCCACACAAACAAACACCTACCTTCTACTGGTCCTGAAGCTGGCTTACTGTGGCCTTCCCCCAGGGCAGTTTCCTGCATGCAAACATTCACCTTTAGCTGGTCTCAGGGCTGGCTTACTGCTCACTGGGTGCATAGATGTTTATTATGATTATGTCCTTTTGTTCAAATGATCCTTTAATCATTACATAATGTCTTTCTTTGTGTCTTATAGTTGTTTTTGCCTTAAAGTCTATTTTATCAGAAATTAATATTACTCCTGCTCTCTTTTGGTTGCATTTTGCATGGTGTATCTTTTGCCAGCTTTTGATTTTCAGTCTCTTTGTGTCTCTTGTACACAGCATATTGATGGGTCATAGTTTCCTATCCAGTCTGCAACTCCCTGCCTCTTGAGTGGTACAATAATCAGTTTATTTTCTGTGTATTGATCAACAATGTGAATTTATTGATGTCATTTTGTTATTATTTTTATCTATCTATCTATCTATCTATCTATCTATCTATCTATCTATTTATTTTGTGGTGTTGCTGATTTCTTTGTTCCATATAATTTTCTGTGCTGAACTCCCTTTATTTACGAGTCATGTTATCATCTCCTATATTGCTATTGCTTTAATATTTGGTAAGGATTTGTGCTTGTCCTCTTTTTTATTTTGATTCAAAGTTTTATTATTTTTCTTTGAGGTTAACCTGTAATTTATTATTTTCTTCCCAAATTTAAAACAATCTGTCCTATCTCAAAAGTGTCTTGACTTCCTCACCTTTACAAGTTCTGTAACTACACTGTTTATTTCCTCTTTTTTGTTTGTAGTTGTCCTCATTTACCAATTGATGTCTCTGGTTCCCTGTTCAGTGTCTTGTAAGCTTATTTTACTTTAGATACTTCTATAACTGGGTTGTTTTCTGGGTTATGATGTAATGTTTGTTAATAATCAGTTGCTCTTTGCTGTTTATGGTTCTCTGTCTAAAGGACTCCATTAGCATCCTTTGTCAAGTTGGTCTAGCTTTAACAAATTCCCTTACTTTCTACTTATCTGGAAATCTCCTAATTTCACCCTCATATTTGAGGGACAATTTTGTTGGGTATATAAATCTTGGTTGGAAATTATTTTTCTTTCAGGGTTTTATATATATCATCTCCTACCTTCTCGTCTGCATGGTTTCTTCCAAGATATCAGAGCTTTGTCTTATTGGTTGCCCTCTGTAAGCAACTTTTTGTTTTCCCTTGCTGCTTTCAGGATTCTTTCTTTGTCTGGTTTTGGTGAGTTTGATGATGATATATCTTGCTGCTTTCTTCTGGGGTATATCCTGTTTGGGGTTCATTTAAGTTCTTGAATGGATATATTCTCATCTTTCATCATAGTAGGGAAATCCCCTTCCAGCAAATCTTTGACAATTTTCTCTGTGCTTTTATTTGTCTCTTCTTATTCTGGAACTCCAATTACATGTAGGTTTTTCCTCTTGATGGTATGCCATGAGAATTTTACACTTTCTTCATTTTGCTTTGATTTTTATGTGATTGATCCCTTAACAAAGTAGTATTGAGATATTTGTCCTTAATGTATTAATTCTGTCTTTCATTGATTCATTTCTACTCCTTTATTTGTTCATTGTGTATTTATTTCTGAAATTTTAGTATTAGCCTTCTGGATATCTGTTTGTTGTTTTTATATCACTTCTAATATTTTGTTTATTTTGTCAATTTGTGCTTTTATTGTTTTCTTCAATTGTTCTAGAGTTTTGTCTGGGTTTCCTTAATTTTCTCAGTGTTTTCCTTGATCTGCCCCTCAAATTGTTTAATGTACCCAAATACAATTATTTTGAGGGCCAGACTTCATTTCACCTACTTTGGTCATGTCAGCATGGACCATTCCCTGGAGAAGGATATCATGCTTGGTAAAGTGGAGGGCCAGAGAACAAGGGAAAGACTTTCAACTAGATTGATTGACACAGTGGCTGCTATGATGGACTCAAGTTTAGCAAGAATCGTGAGGCTGGTACAAGACCGGGCAGTGTTTATTTCTGTTATACATAGCGTCACTATGACTCAGAGCCAACTCAACAGCACCTAACAACAACAACAACAACAACAACAACAGAGTGTTCCAATGCTGCTTCCTCTTCAGGGATGTTTTCTAGGTTTCTGTCTTGGTCCCTTGTTTCTACTACTTTATCTTGCTTTTTTGGGGGGGAGGCATGATGGTCTGTTGTCTCTGAGACTTGTGGTGTTGTTGTATTTGTTTAATTTTTGGTTGTATGTTGGTGTGATCCATATAGGCTTTTTTTTTCCCTTTGTTTTGTTTTGATATATCTGTGTGAGCAGAGTACTGTGCTCCTCTATTCACTCATTATTAATGCTTAGACACTCACCACCTGTTTCCGGGTGGGTGTGATAGAGAATGAGAGTGTGTGTACAGATTTCTGTTAGCTGTTTGTAAAGAGCAGTTGAGAGTGAGTTGAGCTAGTATTGGTTGCCATTTATTGTTGGTAATTTGGTGCAAAAGCAAGTGGTGGTCGTCACTCAGGGTAGGGCTGCAGTAGGTGCAGGTATAGTTGGATTTTGTGGGAATGGTTCCTGTCTCCCACTCAGTTAGATAGAAAAGATAGAAATCCATGAAAGAAATGAAAACAAGGGAACAAAATCTCAAACCACATTAAAAAAAAAAAAAAGAAAAAAAAAAAAAAAAAAAAAAAAAAAAAAAAAAGAGAACAAAATCTCAAACCACATTAAAAAAAAAAACAGGAATAATCACAAAAGAAAAAGAAATGTAATAAATAAGAAGAAAAATTTTCAAAAATATATTTAAACAGTTTAAAAGAGAGAGAATGAGAAAAAGGAAAAAAAAAAAAAAGTAAGCCACAAGTCTAGGATATGTACAATGACAGAAAAGAGCAAGAGAAAAAGATTAGGGAAAACTGTAAAACAGATGGGAAGAATCAAAAGATAGAAGAACAGAATTAGGAAAATGGAAGAGAAAAAGAGGAAAAAAAAACAAGAAAGAGAAAAAGAAAGAAAGGAAGAAAAGAGGAATATAAAAAATAACTTTGCAAGCAACACATAATAACAAAACTGAGAGATGGGGCACAGCACCCTGGCTCTGACCAGGGCAAAGACCTAGATGGAGCCTCTTCAAGTCAAGAAGGTGAGTGGGTTTGGGGCGATGGCCATACCTTTGTTCACCAAAAGGGCACAAGAATAACAAGGGGAAATGTCACACCTCTCTAGTTGTCACTCTCCAGTTTGGTTGCCCCTGCTGTCTTTTGCAGGTGGAGTCCACTCCTAGGTCTCAGTACAAGCAAGAATGACACCCACACACACTCCAAAGGCTGTACTGGTTATTTGATAATATCCAAACTTTCTGCGCCCTCAGGACAGCAACCTGCAGTCAAAGGTCCACCTATCCCCCTTCCCCACTGTTCTAACTTCTGGTCGTCTGGCACCAATGCAGCAATGCTTCCTTACCATATAGCCTTGGTGATCAGAGCTGATTCTTAGGTTGCTATCAGGAAATATTCAAAATAGATGTACCTTCAGGATAGATGGCAGTCTGCAACTTTGTATTCTTACTCACTGTTTCATTCAGGTTCTTCTACTAGTTAGTATTTTACCCACTTCTTTATTCTTCCCTTCAAAACTCAGAGTTCCAGGATAATTTCTTTATCAACTTCACTAGGTTCTTCATTGCTTTGTTACAGAGGGTCTGTGTAGCTTGTCTGCCTATTCTGCCATCGGCTGATACTCTCACAGTCTACTTTTCTGAAAGCATCTCTCTCTCAGGATTGTGATGAATTGAAATTGACTCAAGTGCAATGGGTTTTTTGGTTACAGTTGGGAAAATTTCTCTGCTTTTAAAAACTCCTATGATGAGAATGGAACCACAGAATAATCAAGAATTAGCTTACTATCTCAAGGTCCTAAATCTAAATTACATCTGCAAAGTTCCTTTGTCACATATATTACAATATTTATAATCTAGAGATTAGGACATAGACATCTTTGGGGAGGCATTTTTCTGCCTACCACATTCTCTTTGGAATGGAAAGTACAAAATATAATAATTTATACTTCAAATACATAATGAGTATTCACACATGACCCAGAGTACTAAAAATTCCACTGCTGTTGCAGGACTCTGAGTCTAATTGGACCAAATGAGCAAAAAGTGCCATGCAATTTTCTGACCTTGGTAAAACACATGTACTCTAGGAAGGGAGAGGTAACTACACTGTGGTTTTAGAGCAGAGAAGTTTTTTTTTTTTTTTTTTTTTTTTGGTTAGTTGCCATTGATTCACAATTAAACAAGGAATAGAAAATGCAGGTGTGAATCTTTAGTAGGAACGGATCAACTCTATACGTACAATAGAGAAGGAAATGAATGGAGACTGCTCTACAACCTCATTTAGAAGTGGTCATGAAAGAAAGTATTGATAAATATTTTTTCTCCATAGGCATAGCTTCTGGTTGTATATTTGTCAATCCAATTTGGCTACTCAAGCTCATTGCACCCTATATGTTCTGCTGATTAAAAATAAAAACTCAAAAAAAAAAAAATGAAAAAAAAAAAACCTAAGTACTTACAAGTAAGAGTAAGCAGGCAGATTATGAGAGGGACTTAGAAAATACAGCTAAAGGTTGAATTTCATAAGTTTTGTTTTCCTTTTTGTTTTCATAGTTTTACTTCAAGTAATTCACCATGTTGATTCCCTCTGTGAGATTTCTTCTGATCACTTGTTGCTACCATTAATTTTGGCATATTTTTTACTACTTATAGATACTGCCTTCATCCTCTGTGTGTTTTTCTGTGACTGTACTCCACATTCAGAAGGGATTAGATTTAGAACCCAAGCTACTCTTGTATTGCTTCTCTGCATATATATATATATAGATAGATAGATAGATAGATATAGATATAGATATAGATATATCTTTATATATAGATATATATATATATAGATAGGTTAATAGATATTATTTAATGTAAAGAGCAGAATACAAAAAGAAGACATAGCTTCAAGTACCTATGGGGCAATATTAAGGGGTCTAACACAAATGCCATTGGAGATGAAAAGAAGAGGAGAAAAGGATTCTGACAGAAAAATATTTGAAGTTATAATGACCAAAACTTTGTCAAATTTGGTGAAAATTTAAATACTGTCTGGATAATTGTAGTAACATCTTCACAACTTTTAAAAATCTAGGTTGTTTTTGACTCACATATATTTAAATAAATGAGTCTTTAAGTATGCTTTTTAGGTGTTTTGTATATTCTTCACTTTTGTTACGATGCACCTTGAATATAGTGTATGAAATAATGTTTAATGATGTCTGTATTCTTTATAGATTCTAGAAGTAATCTAGGTCTTAATTTTTGTATTATCTACAGTTTATTAGAAATTATATATATACACACACACATATATATATGTATACACACACACACACATATATATGTATAGTGACCTACTAATTACTAATGGAAGGAGTCATTAGCTATATCCTATATCTTATCAACAAATGAAGTTGCACTTGTACATAATATTTTATGTCTTCTCATTAAATAATACACTTCAACAAGAAATAATTTGGTAAATAGAAAAATGTCCAAATTCCATGAAGTATTTTTCATGCTGTAAATTTTGAAAACTCGGGGCTATAATTCCTTACTTGAGCAAAGTTATCAAATCACTGTGGGACAAATTTTATTATGTGTTTCATGTCTATAATTGCATTGAAGGTTAAACTTAATAAAAAGTCCTAAAAGTGAATATTTTATGAACATTGCTTAAATTTCTAGTTTCTACTCTTTTAAATTGATTAATACTTTAGGAAGGAACATGCAGAGTAAAATGCTTTAATATTTAATGTTTAAAATATGTAAAATCATACAACATGAAAAAAATCAATTGGGAAAATAATACGCATATATAAAAAAAGTGATAGTAAGTAGAACTATAACAATATAACATAAGTGCAATGGATTTTACAAGACATGGTTAAAATCAATTGAAATTAAATATATTTAATATTCAGATGTATAAAATATTTTTCAAATTTTATTCTTTGATTTTGAAGCTTAAAAAGTAACATGTTCTAATATTAGCACAAATATCATTTCATAGTAGTTAGTGTTTAGCCAAAAGTCATACAGATAAGTGAAGTAAGCCCAGAAAGCTATAATGTGTTATAGATTAGTGAAAATATTTGTGTAAACTGTTCAAAAAAAAGTTTATTACTCCATCTTCTTATTTAGATTAGTGACTAAATTTTTTTTTTGTTTTAAGAAAAAGAATGGACATCAATTTGAAGCAAATTTGTTGTTATGTTTAATATGCTAGGACTTATGGATGGATCTTTACAGTTTTAATGAACTATAATTTATATACCAAACAATTCACATACTTAAATTATAAAATTAACTATTTTTAGTATATTCACATAATTATGCAAACATTGCCATAAGAAATTTTACAGCATTTTTATCACTTCAGAGGAAAGCCTATATACTATAGTTGTAACATCCAAACTTCCCAATTCCTCTAGTTCTAGATAACCATTAATCTACTTTCTGTTTATAGATTTACCTGTTACAGACATTTTGTATAAATCAAATTGCAATATTTCACCCTTTAAGTCTGCTTCTTTTCATTTAGCAAAAAGTTTTAAACGTTTATTCACATTGTAGTATTTATCAGTACTTACTTTTATTACCAAATAATATTTCACTGTATGAACCCATAACATTTTATTTATAAATTCATCAGTGATAGATATTTGAGCTGTTTCTACATTTTGGTTATTTTGAACAAAGTTTCTGTCATCATTTGTGTACTAGTTTTTAAGAAAATATATACTTTCATATCTTTTGGGTTATACCTCAAAATACAATTTCAGAAGCATATGGTAATTGTAATTCTATTTTTATGGTGAGAAAATTCACCAAACAGTTTTTCAAAAACACTGCCCCATTTAACATTCCCACTAACAGTGCCTGAGGGTTACAACTCCTTGATATCTTAAACAGTTTGTTATTAAACATCATTTTGATTATTGTCTTCCTAGTGAATGTGAAATGGTATCATCTTATGGTTCTGATTCACAATTCCCTGATAACAAATAATATTGAGTATCTGTTCAGCATCTTATGGGTTATTTGTGTATATTCTCTGGAGAAATGCCAGTCAGATTCTTTGACAATTTTTAATGGAGTATTTTTTTTTTTTTTCTTTTCACCACTTGTCTGTCACTTTGTCATACTATGATGGCTGCCATGTTGCTGGAATACAGGAAAGGATGCCATCAGTTAGGAGTTCTGGTGGCACAGTGGTTAAAGCATTTTGTTGCTAACCAGAAAGTTACAGATTCAAACCCACCAACTGCTTCATGGGAGAAAGATGAGGCAATTTGCTTCTGTAAAGATGTAAAGCCTTGGAAACCCTATGGAGTAATCCTACTCTATCCTACGGATGGCTGTGAGTTGGAATAGACTCTGACAGTGGATTATGTCACAAAAATTTCAAATACAAGCAGGGACACTACTGGTGGACAGGTTTTAGCAGAGCTTTCAGACTAAGGTGGATAAGGAGGAAGGATCTGGTGATTTACTTCCAAAAAGATTGGCACTGAAAACTTTATGGATAGAAGGAGTCATGAGCCCCTCATGTTGGAAGGCAATCACAATATGACTGGGAGAAAACTACTTACTTCCTCAACCTAAATGGCATGGATAGAGTAAAGTTTTCAGGACCTTCATTGCTATTGTGGCATGACTCAAAATTATAAGAAGTAGCTGAAAATATCCATTATAAATTGGAATATGGGATGAATGGTGACATAAGTTAAATGGCAAATCATGAAAAATGACATGGAACACTTAAAAAATGATATGGTAGGCATTTGTGAGCTAAAATGGCCTGATATTGACCATTTTGAAATGGACAATTATGACCTACTATGATTGTAATGACAGATCGAAGAGAACTGGCTTCACCTTCATCATCCAAAAGAAAATTTCAAGATCTATCCTGAAGTACAAAAATATCAGTGATAGGATAAAATGCATATGCTTAAAAGGAAGACCATCTAGAATGCCTATGATTCAAATTTAAGCACCAACAATTAGTGCTGAAGATGAAAAAAATATTGAAGATTTTTGCCAATTTCTTCAGTGTGAAATTGGTAAAACATACAATGGAGATACATTGATAAATAGTAGTGATTGAAATGCAAAAATTGGAAACAAAGAAAAAATGTCAGTATTTGGAAAATATACAGTCTTGATGACAAAAATTATGTTGGATAACCCGTGATAGTATTTGACAAGATGCTAAAACGGCATGGCGGCCACATGTTCTGACCTCCTCTAATCCCACAAGAGGAAGACAGGATTACCAGCAGTAACCCAAGACCTATTACTGCAAGGCCAGACATGCTGCCTCCCTCCAGCCCTTTCTCCAACCGTTCCTCTGAAAGCACCCACCACCTCTCTCCTGG
>NW_006922810.1:150260-150769 GCF_000298275.1 Orycteropus afer afer
TCCTCAGTTGCTCATAGAAAATCCCACCTTGGAGTTTACAAAGACTTATGGGTAGAAAAGCCACACGAAGTAATTTACTACACCGCACAAGACTAACAATGTATTTACGTAAATACTTTTTTCAAAAACATAAACTACTGCCATACACATAACTCAGTGAACAGAATGCACAGGAATCAAATATAATACTTCTGTAAAAAGAGAGGTTGGAGAAGCTCAGTTGTTGTTGTTGTTGTTGTTGTTGTTAGGTGCCTTCGAGTCTTTTCTGACTCATAGCGACCCCATGCACAGCAGAACATAACACCACCCGATCCCACATCAGCTCCACAATCCCTGCTATACTTGAGCTCATCATCGCAGCCACCATGTCAATCCATCTTGTTGAAAGCCTCCCCCTCTTTCGTCGACCCTCCACCTTACTAAGCATGACATCTTTCTCCAGAGAATGGTCCCTTCTGACAACATGACCAAAATAGGTGAGATGAAGTCTGGCCATTCTCGCTTCCAAG
>NW_006922810.1:151629-154939 GCF_000298275.1 Orycteropus afer afer
ACAAGGAAACATCTTTCTGGTATTCTTTGCCTTGAGCCAAGATCCATCTGACAACAGCTATGATATCCCTTGTTCCACATCTTCTTCTGAATCCAGCTTGCACTTTTGGGCGTTCTCTGTCAATATACTGCTCCAACGGTTTTTGAATTATCTTCAGTAAGATCTTACTTGCATGCAATATTAATGATATTATTCTATAATTTCCACATTCTGTGGGATCATCTTTCTTTGGAATGGGTACAAATATGGATTTCTTCCAGTCAGTTGTCCAGGTAGCTAGCTGTCTTCCAAATCTCTTGGCATAACCAAGTGAGTGCCTCCAATGGGGCATCTGTTTGTTGAAATATCTCAATGGGTATTCCGTCAATTCCTGGAGCCTTGTTCTTAACCAATTCTTTCATTGCAGCTTTGACATCCTCCTTCAGTACCATTGGTTCTAGATCATATGCCACTTCCTGAAATGGATGAAGATCAACCAGTTCCTGGAGAAGCTCAGTATTGTCTGACAAAACAAGGCCAGAGGTTGGTTATAGAACAGACCAGTGATTGCTCTTGTGAAAGTTGCAGATGAAGCTGAAGAAGTTTAAAACAAGTGCACAAGAGCTGAATTGAAATTTCCAAAGGGCAGCTCAAGAGGACAAAGTATTATAATAAATTATGCAAAGATTTGGTGTTAGAAACCAATAGGGAGGAGCTAGTTTGGCATTCCATGAGCTGAAAGATCTGAAGGAAACTTCAAGCCTTGAGTTGCAATGTTGAAGTAATCTATGGGCAATATATTGAAAGTCACCAGAAACATCAAAAGAAGATGGAAAGAATTCATATAGTCACTGTATCAGAAAGAACTGCTGGATGTTCAGTAATTTCAGATCATTGTATAAGATCAAAAACAATACTACTGGAAGAAGAAGTCAAAACTGAACTGAAGACATTGGCAAAAAAACGAGGCTTGAGGAATTCACAATTCATTGCTGTTGAGTCAGTCACAACTCATAGCAACCCCTCCTTGGGTTTCCGAGGAAGTAACTGTACAGAAGTAGATGGCTCAGTCTTCCTTCTGAGGAGTGCCTGGTGGGTTTGAAGTGCCAGCCTTCTACTTAGCAGTCAAATGCTTTAGGAACTATGCCACCAAAGTTACTATTAATATAACACACAAGTAAAATTTTTGCTGATCATAATTAAAAAAAAAAAAAAAAAACTATTGCAGCAGGGCATTGAAATAAAATTTGCCAGAAATTCACACTGGATTCAGAAAAGGACATGGAATGATAGATATCATTGCTGATGTCAGATGAATCTTAACTGAATGTAGATAATACCAGAAAGATGTTTTTTAACTGTGGTTGATCACTGTGGTTGATCATAACAAATTATGGATAATATCACAAAGAGTGGGGATTTCAGAGCATTTGATTGTCCTCATACGGAACCTGTACATAGACCAAGAGGAATTAATTCAAACAGAACAAGAAGATAGTGCATGGTTTGTAATCAGGAATGGCGTCTGTCATGGTTGTTGTATCTTTCACTATTCTTATTCATTCTCAAGCTGAGAAATCTGATAAGCTGGAATATATGAGAAAGAATGTGATATTAGAAAATTAGAGGAAGAATAACTGCCACCTGTAATATGCAGGTGACACAATCTTGCTTGCTGAAAGTGTAGAGAACTAAAAGCACTTATGGAAGATCAAATACCATAGACTTTACATGGATTATACCTTATCACAAAGGAAAAAAAAAAAAAACAATCTTCAAAGCTGGATCAATAAGCAACATCATGATAATTAGAGAAAAGATCAAAATAGTCAAAGATTTCATCTTCCTTGAATTCACAGTCAACACCCATGGAAGTAACAATAAAAAAAGTTCAATCAACATATGGGATTGAGAAATTCTGCTGCAAAATACCTCTTCAAAGAATTGAAAAATAAAGATATCACTTTGAGGACTAAGATGTGTATGACCCAAGCTATGATATTTTCACTTGCTTCATATGCAAGTAAAAGCTGGACAGTGATTAAAGAACACCAAAGAAGAATTGATGTATGGTACTGATTAAGTACTTAATATTCTATAGATTGCCAGAAGAATGAACAAATCTGCCTTGAAGAGCTATAATAAGGATGTTCCTTGGAAGGAAGGATGGTAAGACTTGGTCTCTCGTACTTTGGATATGTTTTCAGGAGGATCCCATCCTTGGATAAAAACACCAAGTTTGTTAAAGAAGGAGGTCAGTTGAAAGGAGGACCCACAGGGAGATGGACTGGTGTAGTGGCTGCAACAAAGGGCTCAAAGTAACCAGGATTTTGAGGATGGCACAAGACCAGGCCACATTTCATTCTGTTGCACTTCATCAGGTCACTATGACTCAAAGCTTCTTCGACTACATCTATCGCAAAAACAACAATTTGTCTTTTTATTTGAGTGGTAAAGATACCAAGTCCCTTATCAGATACATGATTTTCAAGTATGTTCTCCTATTCTGTGTGACATCCTTTTACTTTTTTTGTTGTTGACCTCTCAAGCATAATCATTATTAATATGATGATGTTGAATTTATCTATTTATTTCTTTCATTTCTTACCCTTTTTGTGTCATGTCTAAGAATTCATTGCCAAATTCTAGGTAACAAATATTGATACCTACTTTTCTGTCTAAAAGTTTTCTAATTTAAGCATGACATTTGAGTCTTTAGTCCATATTGAGTTATTTTTTTTTATTGTATGAAACAGAGTTTCAACTTCATTCTTAAGCCTGTGGATATCCCATTATATGTTTACCATTTCCTGATAAATCATTGAATTTTCTAGGTATATAACCAAAAATTTTTAGACTGCAAATATGTCTTTATTTCTGGACTCATATCTGTATTCCATTGATCTATATGTCTATCAATATGTCAGTGCCACATTGCCTTGATTAATAATATATCTTTGTATTAAACTTTTAAATCAGAGAGTTTGACTTTTTCAACTTTGTTCTTTTTCAAGTTGTTTTAACTATACCTTAACTACCAAATGAATATTTAGATTAGTTTGTCAATTTCTGCATATAGACATCTGAAATTCTGATAGGTATTTGGATGTATCTGTATATGAAATTTGGGAATATATATATATGTATATAGTTCATGTGGCCTCATATACATTGGATATATACCTCTGGCCTTGTTTTGTCAGACGATACTGAACTTCTCCAGGAACTGGTTGATCTTCATCCATTTCAGGAATTCATAACTCATTGCCATTGAGTCAGTCACAACTCATAGCAACCCCTCCTATATAGTTCATGTGGCTTCAGAGATATA
>NW_006922810.1:155039-160621 GCF_000298275.1 Orycteropus afer afer
CAACTCATAGCAACCCCTCCTGGGTTTCTGAGGTGATATCTTTATGGAAGGAGATTGTCCAATTTTTCTTCTTAGGTAGTGGCTGGTGAGTTATATCCAGCCTTCTGGATATAAGTCAAATGCTTTAGGCACTATAACACCAGAGCTCCTTCAGATATATATCTGAGACTACATGAACAGTAGTTACTCTCAAGCACAGATGAAAAAGATAGTGGGGGAGGTGGAGGTGGCACTGAGACTAAGCTAATGGGTATAAAACAATTTGAATGGAAGTAATGAGAATGTCAACAAAATGTGAAGAATGTAACTGATATCATTGAACATTATGTGTAAAAATTGTTTAAGGGAACCTGTTTTGCTGTGTATACTTACACCAAAAATACAATAAAATATTTTAAAATACACAAATAAATAAATATTTCTGAAACATAGAATATTGAAGGGTCCCTGTTATCCAACAGACAACTGGGAAGATATTTAGATTATGTTTTAAAATCAATTTGATACAAATCTACATTCACAACTTTAGTGGGACAAGGTGTGGCACACAGAGGAAATTAAGTTTTAACAAAATATAGCAGTAAAACATTTATATCAATATGCTAGAAAATAATACATTGACCTAGTATTTTTTAGTTAGCAATGACCATCAGTATATTCTGGAAAATTGCGTTAAAATCAAATATACCCATGACCGTCTCAAAGATTCTGATTATGAGGGCAGCTCCCCTGGCAATTTTTTCTATTCCATCAATTGTGAAAAATGGCCCTTCTAATAAAAATAACTTATGGCTGCTAATGAACAATTTTCCCTCTATGGTGAATTTTCTGATTGTTAGCTACACTCAACATCTTTTTATTAACTGAGATGATTATCTGAGATTTTTTGAATATTGCTGCCCTCTCTCTGTGCCCTCTTCCTGGAAAGTTCTCACCTTGATAAAGTTACCTGCATCACCGTAGGTCCAATCTAATTATTGTCTTTTGGTAACAATTTCTTTTAGACTATGGGAGATAACACACTTCATCATTAATGCTTCTCAATGTATTAGTAATACTTCTAGTATAGTAATTACCACACTGTAGTGCAATGACCCATTTATGTCATGGTTTATCCAGTATATGATCAGCATTCAGATATGTAGGTGTAGTGCAGTAAATTATTTAATATGGTCCTTTAAACATGGTTGTTGTGTCTCTCCAGATGACTGGGTAGGACTATGCAAATGTAAGGTGCCTGGATATCTTGTTAATAACGTAAATAAAGTACATGGCACTCTTGTGTAGGTGGCACCATTCAAATATGGTGTATAGAACCCTAACATGGGGCTTGGCCAGTTTGCCATCATTCTAGGCATAAAGGAGCCATCCCCAAAGTGGTAAAGGGGATTTCACTGCCATCTAGAAAGAAGAGCCAGGAGTGGTGTGCATCCTTTCGACCTGAGACCCCTTAACTGAATCTGCTCAAAGCAAGAAACAAAAAGAGAGCTGTAACACTTTGTGAGATGGCAAGAGACAGTGAGAAGCAGCAGCAGAAAATGGCAGCAGCAGACATCAGCAGCAGAACCCAGAGGCAGAGTAATGGGCTGATTGGTCCATGGAGTGACAAAGCTGAGTGTCTTCAGGCAGGAATCTTACTGGCAGAGTATGGTGCCTCTCCAGACACCCATCAGCAGAACTAAAAGAGCTTTGTCACGCTTTCCCAAGCAGGCCAGAGGCCAAGTTGAAAGCCAAGGGCCAAAGAGAGGCAAGCCTGTGGGCAAGCCAAAAGGATGTTGTCCTCTTCACATAATTGTATTGTGAACTTTCCTAATCTGAATTGCAACCTGTTACTTCCCTAACAAAACTGTTAACCATGAGTATTACCTGTGAGTTCTGTGTGTCCATTGCAATGAACCATTGAATCCAGTAGAGAAGTATTGAGTGCCACGGGAGGGATTCTTGATGTCAAAATTGGTGAGGGGGGGCATTGGTGGGTGGTGGTATGCCTGACCTCCACTTCATAGAGAGCTGCCTTTGTCTATTGGTGTTGTTCTGGATCCTTCTTCCCCTTGTGAAGTTAGAGGAAGTCATATGCCACCACCACACCCTTTATGTAGTAAGCTTATTACTAAGTAGTAGTCATAAAAATTTCTTTATAAAATTGTTTAAAATAAACATTGATCGTTGATGTGGCATCTCAGTTGCAATAAAATCACAGCAATTCAATGTCATGGCAATGTGATTTTCAGACAATATCGGCTTCATTTCCTTGTGTTGTTTTTTTGGCAGCTATAGCACTTAAAAGGCAATTTTGAGAACACTTAGCTAATATTCTTGGCAGATATTTATCCATACGAAAGGAAATCACTTATCCAGGACTTTAGTATTTTCATTTCAGTAACATTTAAAATGGAAATGAGTCCATTTTCTTTTCAGACATTTTTGAATATGCTTTATTTCAAAATTAAAACCATTCAGTGAATCAGTCAGATAGCACAAAACGAAAATAAAAGAGAATTACAACGTCAGATTTTTTAAAAAGGTGACTCATAATTGATACATCATAAGTGATCCATACATCATCCTAGTTTACTTTATTATCATTCTAGGTAAACTAGGAAGTCAGCAAAAAAACAGGAATTCCCTCAATGAAATGGGTTGACATAGTGGCTGCAACAATTGGCTCATATGATTGTGAGGATAGTATAGGACTGGGCAGTGTTTTGTTCATGGGGTAGCTATGAGTCAGAACTGACTTGATGGCACCAAACAATAACAACACCAAAAATAAGCATACATCGATTATAGAAACAGGTGAAACATAAAATTTGCGTTTGTAATAAAGAGTAATTATTTTTTACTATGCCACCAGAGCTTCCATTTTTCTATAATAAATTAATATATAAATTTATTATTCTGTGCGTACAAGATCATTTAAATAAATTTCACATATATTTTCTTCCTTTAATCTCAGAAAATTGAGTTATATTTTTAAATGTTTCTTTAGTTCTACTCATAAATTATATTTTTGATTAATAAAAGCTTTTGAATCCTATAACATTTTTTATTATTGTAGTTAGGTCACTTTGAGTCAGTTCTGATTCATATGAAATCTGAAACTGAAACACTACTTGGTCCTGTGTTGTTCTAATAATTTTTGCTATGTTTGAGTCCATTGTTGCAGTCACAGTGTTAAGTCATCTGAGGATCTTCCTATTTTTCAATGGCCTTCTACTTTACCAAGCAGGATGTCTTTCTCCAAAAACTGGTCCATTCTGATAACACGTACAAAGTACATTAGACAAACCTCACCATTCTCAGGAGCTCTGGTAGCATAGTACCTAAGGCACATGACTGCTAACCAGAAAGCTGGTGGTTCAAACCCACCAGCCACTCCTCGGAAGGAAGGTTGGGCAATCCTACTTCTGTAGAGATACTGCCTGGGAAACCCAAGGAGGGGTCACTATGAGTCGGAGCTGATTCGATGGCAAATAACAACAAAACAACAACAACACCATTCTTACTTCTAGGTAGAATTCTGGCTGTACTTTTTTGAAGATATTAATTCATCTCCTGACAGTCCACAGTGTATTCAATATTCTTCATCAACAGCATAATTCAAAGGTACCAATGCTTCTTTTATCTTCCTTTTTGATTGTCTAGTTTTCACATGCATATGAGGTTATTGGTCATGGATGTCTTAGTCTTCAAGATGACATTTTTGTTTTCCACACTTTAAAGATGTCTTTTGAAGCAGATATGTTGAATGCAATACATTGCTTGGTTTCTTGACTGCTGCTTCCATGGGCATTGATTGTGTATCCAAATAAAATTAAATCCTTGACAATTGCAATCCTTTCTCCATTTATCATGATGGTGCTTATTGGTCAAGTAGTGATGATTTTAATTTTCTTTATGTTGAGGTGTAATATATACTGAATGCTGCAGTCTTTGATCCTCATTAGTGCTTCAAGTCATCTTCAGTTTAAGCAAATAAGGATATTTTATCTGCACATTACAGGTGGTTAATAAGTCTTCCTCCACATTATTTTTCATGTAGTATAGCTTCTCAGATTATTTGTTCAGCATACATATTGAATAAGTATGGTGAAAGGAGGTAACTCTGAGGTACACCTTTCCTGATTTTAAACTATGCAATATCTTCTTGTTCTGTTTGAATGGCTACTTCTTTGTCTATGTGCAGGTTCCACACGAGCAAAAGTAATTGTTCTGTAATCACTATTCTTTGAAAAGTTATCCATTATTGCTATCATCTACACAGTTAAATACTTTTGCATAACCAATAAAACACAAGTAAACATCTTTCTGGTATTCTTTACTTTCATCTAAAATCCTCTAAATTCAACTAAATCTAACATCAGCAGTGATATCCCTCATACCACATCATCTTCTGAATATGGCTTTTCACTTTTGAAATACTGCTACAGCTGATTTTAAACTATCTGCTGAATAATTTTAATTTCATATGGTGTTAATGGTAGTGTTCAATACTTGCCACATTCTGTTGGATCAACTTTTTTTAAAATGGATACAACTATAGATTATTTCTACTCGGTTGGCTAATTAGGTATTTTCCAAATTGATTGACATAGAAGAGCACCTCCACTGTCACAGCCATTTGCTGAAACATCTAAGGTAGTATCCCATCAATTCCTGGAGGCTTGTTTTTCACCAATGTCTTATGTGCAGGTTGGACTTCTTTCTTCAATACCATTGGTTCTTAATAATACACACCTGCTGGAATGGATAAATATCACTCAATTCTTTTTGTTACAGTGACTCTTCTGTACCTTCTTTCTTTTCTTTTCTTGTTCTTTCTTTTTTTAAATCCCTTCACCCATATCAAACCTGTCTTTTATTTATCCATCTATTCTCCCTCCTTTCCCCTCCCCTACTATTCCTGGTAACCAACAAAGAAAATTTCCTTTTGTAGTTTTCTTTTTATAAGTCTTTTGTGTCCCTGGTAAGATTTATTCTTAGGTATTTCATCTTCTTGGTAGCTATTGTAAATGGTTTTGTTTTCATTATTTTCTCTTCAGAGATCTCTTCGTTGGTGTAAAGGAATCCAACTGATTTTGGTAAGTTGATCTTATGTCATGCCACTTTGCTGAATATTTTAACTAATTCCAATAGTTTTAATGCTGAGTCTCTCGGGTTTTCTATGTAAAGGATCATGTCATCTGCAAATGGAGCTTTACTAATTCCTTGCCATTTTGGATGCCTTTCATGTCTCTTTCTTGTCATACTGCCCCAGCTAGGACTTTCAATACAATGTTAAATAGAAGTTGTGATAGAGGGCATCCTGGCCTGGTTCCTGTTCACAAGAGGAATGTTGTGAGTCTTTCTCCATTGATAGAAATGTTGACTTAGTTTTGATATATGCTCTTTACTATGTTGAGGAATTTTGCTTCTATTCCTATTTTTCTGAGGATTTTTAGCAGGAATGGATGCTGGATTTTATCAAATGTCTTTTCTTCATCTACTGATACAATCATGTGTTTATTTTCCTTTGTTTTATTTATGTGGTGGAATACAATATTTTCCTAATGTTGAACCATCATTGCATACCCGGTATCACT
>NW_006922810.1:168371-176412 GCF_000298275.1 Orycteropus afer afer
GTTTGTTCCCCAGCTACCATGCACAGTCCGTGCAGTCCCTGGCTAGCAGGATGATTTTAAGGTTAATTCTTAGGTCCTACCACCAGTTGGGAATCTCCAAGCCACCTGTACCGTCAGGGTCGCTCAGGGTGCTGTCAGACCATAACTCCATATGTCTCCTTTTTTTTGGTATTTTCACTCAAATTCTTCTGCTAGTTGGGGTTTAGTCCACTTCTGTATCCTTCCCTTCAAGGCTTAGTGGTCCAAGATTATCTTCTGTGTCTGTGTTAATTGGTTTCCTTTTTCTTTGTTGAAGAGGGTCTGTGCAGTCCTTCTGCCTACTCTGCCATTTTGCTGGAACTTCCTCCATTTCTTCTAAGTTTTCAAATTAGTTGGAGTACTGTTCTTCATAGTATTCTGTTATTATCCTTTTTATTTCTGATGATTGTGTTGTAAGATCACCCATTTCATTTCTTATTTGTGTTATTTCCTTCTTTCCTCCATTTTTCTTAGTTAAATTTGCTAGTAGTTTGTTGATTTTGTTAACATTTTCTGAGACCCAGGTTCCATTCTTGTTGATTTTCTTTATTGTTTTTCTGTGTATTTTATTTCTGCTCTTTTATTTACTATTTATTTTCTTCTGGAGACTGGAGGCTTTTTTTGTTGCTATTTTTCTAATTAGAGTTGTTGGGTTAAAGTGTGATTTTGATTCTTCTATCTTTTATGACACATCCTGTAGTACTCACTACTTTGCCCATAAAGTCCTTCAATATTGCACCTCAATGCTTGATTTGTCTCTTCAGTTTTTTTCAGCTTGAGAAATGCTGGGTATCTCCTTATTTATTTATTTATTTGTTTGTTTGTTACTTCAGGTCATTCCACATTTCATTTTAATGCTTTATTTTGTCTTCTGGAGCTGCCCTTTGAAATCTCTTATTTAGCTCTTTAATTTCATCATTGCTTCCATTCACTGTAGCTACACTCCTTTCAAGGAGTTCTGGCAGGGTAGTGCCTAAGGCACTTGACTGCTAACCAGAAGGCTGGCGGTTCAAACTCACCAGCCATTCCCCGGAAGGAAGGTTGGGCAATCTACTTCTGTAGTGATACCCCCTCGGAAACCCAAGGAGGATTCACTATGAGTTGGGGCCCACTCGAGGGCACACAGCAACAACAAGAACACTCCATTCAAGAACAAATTTCAGAGTCTCTTCTGACACCCATTTAGGTCTCTTGTTTATTTCCTATGCTTTTAATGATCTTTTGCTTTCTTGATGTCTGGTGCCCTTCATTCCACAACTCATCTAGTTTTTATTCATTAACTTTAACTGTGTCAAATCTATTCATGGAGTGTTCTCTTAATTCCCATAGAATATATTCAAGGTCATATTTTGGCTCTCGTGACTTCTTTTAATTTTTTTCAGCTTCAACTTGAACTTGTAAAAAACATTAGAAAGACGTTTAGAGAGAAATGTAAATAAATTAATTCTTGAAGTATTGCTAACTTTTTTTATCACAGATGATTTTATGTTTTCAAAAAAAAAAAAAAAAAAAGATGGAGTTGAAGAATGCAGGTATTAAATAACCAAATAACCTTTGACATTATAATAGATATAAAGTGAATTTGAATTGTCATGGTTATGCTTTTTTTTCCCTGTGTCTGTGTATAAAATCCCTAATTACTTCAAAACAAATTATTAAATCTGAATTCAAAACCATTTTGAATAATTTAGATTGTAATGTGGGAGGGAAAAATTACCTTTTATTCAATTTATTACTTTTCTTTTTTTTCCTTAAAATGAAGCCTACAAATACTTTCCTTTCATTTTGGTTTCTTTTCCTGTGTATCCTCTCTCATTCTTTCATGTACTTCTCGGCATTCCCTCCAAAGTCTACAAAATTAAATTGGGTCAAGCAATTGTCCATGTTTCACCTATTATTTTCTATTGAATATTAACCAAACCTATAGAACACTGCTAAATGAAGAAACACACCAAAATAGATAATTTTCTGTAGGCAATAAATTGTTCAAGCATGCTCTTGAAAGCATGGTGTATTACACTACAGAAAATTCTAGTGCAATGTATACCAAAGTATATATTTCATACTTCTAGAGAGTAACAGATAGTAGTGCATTGGTAATTGTATGCACAAGTTTATTTTCAATGTGATCTAGAGAAGCAAATAATGTTTTTCTATAATATCAAAGGAATAAAACAGAGAAATAAAGAAGCAGGAAGAAAAGAGAGAAAAAAATATAAGATTTTTCTCCTAAGTTCCACTGAATTCCTGTCTTTGAATTTATGAGACGTTTTAAAATTAGTTCCATTACATATTAAAAAAAATAAATAAATAGCATATAGAGTTTAAGGATGTCATATTTCTGGTTCTGTGTTTGTTAAAATTAGGTACAGCATCATGGTTTTCGGAACCTATATTTGATATCTTGCATGTGTGCATGCCTAGATACAGAAACAAGAAAAAAATTTTTTTTTAAAATAAAATTTGTTAAAATGATTATCAATACATGATTACATATGTTCTAGAAAGAAGAAAGAAAAGAAGGGGATTCTTTGTAGATACCCCAAAAATACATGATTCTCTAAATTCTCTCTGTCAAGGATTTTCCTTGTTTTTCAGTCAATTTTTAAGCAAGTGAATCAGTCAGTTAATTAACTCTTATTGATTATGAGCAGACAGGAAACTCAGAGACATCAGGATGCAGAACATCAATCATGTTTTGAAATCAGGAAATTATTGGTAGCCAAGTCATGAGTATATATCAAAGCAATTTACAATTAAAAAAAAAAAAAAATCAAAGCTTCAGATTCTTGATTTTCATGTGCCATGCTATTCTTTTTCATCTTTAAGACCAATATTATTCTTCTATCTGTGCATTAATATACAGGTCCTTGAGGAGACAGAAAGCCTTATTCCAAAATAGATTTGATTACAAGTTAGGCAGATGGTGATGATTTGATTAGGAGTTCATGCACCAGAATGTTAACTGTGAACTCTGCAGGTTTTTTTCTTTTTTCTTCTGGTTATATAGCTTGACCAATTATGTTGGATAATATCTGAGATACATATAATTTAATCAGGAGTATACAACTTTTGAAGTTTGAAATATGATTTTCACTTTTTTTATTTTCAAAGCAAAGCTACTGATCATTTCTCTTTCCTTTTAGCTCTATATTATTATATTATCTCACTGCTGTTGAATTGTATGAGTTGGAAACAACTCAACATCATTGGGATACTATAGATAATACAGAATAATGTAGAAGCTAAAAAGAAAGAGGAAATGATCAGTGATTTTGCTGCACTTCTTCCAGGATAGATTTGCTAGCGTTTTTGGCAGTCCATGGTACTTTCTGTATTCTTTGCCAGCACCACAACTCAAAAGGATCAACTCTTCTGCAGTTTTCCTTACTCATTGTCCAGCTCTCACATGCATATGAGGCAATTGAGAACACCATGGGTTGGGTTAGGCACATCTTACACTTCAAAGAGATGTCTTTGCTCTTCAACACTTTAAAGAGATGGTTTGTAGCAGATTTGCCCTGTGCCATATGTCATCTGATATATTGACTGCTGCTTCCATTGATGTTGAATGTGAAAGCAAATAAATTGAAATCTTTGACAACTTCAATCTTTTCTCCATTTATTGTGATGCTACTTATTGGTCCAGTTGTGAGGATTTTCATTTTCTTTATGTTAAGATGCAATCCATACAGCAGGCTGTAGTCTTTACTCTCCATCAGTAAGTGCTTCAAGTCATCCTCATTTTCAGTAAGCAGTGTTGTCATCTGAGTATCGTTGTTAATGAATCTTCCTCCAATCCTGATGCCACACTCTTCTTTATATAGTCCAGCTTCTTGGATTGTTTACTCAGCATACAGATTGAATAAGTATGTTGAAAGATACAACACTGTCACACTCTTTTCCTGATTTTAAATCATGCATTATTCCCTTGTTCTTTTCAAATGGCAGACTCTGGGTCTACATACAAGTTCATCATGAGCACAATTAAGTGCTCTGGAATTCTTATTCTTCTCAATATAATCCATAATTTGTTATGATCCACACAGTCAAATGTCTTTGCAGAGTCAATGAAATGTAAGTAAACATCTTTCTGGTATTCTTTGCTTTCAGTCAACATCCATCTGACATCAGCAATGATATCCTTTGTTTCATGTCCTCCTCTGAATCCAGCTTGCATTTCTGGAAGTTCTCTGTGAATATACTACTACAGCTGTTTTGAATTATCTTTAGCAATATTTTACTTGTGTGTGATTTTAATGATACTGTTAAATATTTTCTGTTTATCTTGATGTTGCTTATTGGTCCATTTGTGGGGATTTTTTTTTTTTTAATGTTATGGTACAGACTCTAGTCTTTGATGTTTGTCAGTATTGCTTAATGTACTCTTCCCTTTCAGTAAACAAGGTTGTGTCCACTGCATATCACAGGTTTTTAATGAGCCTTTTGCCAATCCTGAAGCTGTGTTCTTCTTGATGCAATCCAGATTTTCCAATTATTTTCTAATCATACAGATTGAATAAATGTGGTGAAAGGATACAGTTCTGATGCACACCTTTTCTGATTTTAGAAAAGAAATTATAAAAGACAAGAGAGAATCAATATAACAAAACCTTGCTTTGTTCATATACTTGTGTATGTAGTATGTAGTTAATTTGGTGTAAAGTCACTTAAAGAAGTTTTAGAGACTAAATACTTGAAAATATAGTACACTTAGAATCTGGAAATTGTCAATAATTAGCCCATTGTTATTTGTATTTATCCAATCATCCACTTCCTGGAGAAACTCATCATGCTTGGTAAAGTAAAAGGTCAGCAAAAAAAAATGGAAGAGCCTCAACTGGATGGATTGACACAGTGCCTGCAACTATGAGTTCAGGTATAGCAACCCTTGTGAAGATGGCACAACACGGGGCAGTGTTTTGTTCTGTTTTACACAGGATTACTATGAATTGGAACAAACTCTATGGCATCTAACAACATTTGTCCAGCCAGTATGTAGGAAAGATGCAAAGACTAAGATTGATGTTTCATTATGGATAGAAGTGGGAGATTTGTTTGTTGAGGGTGAATGCCACTATTTTCTTGTTTTTTTCAATGTGCCTACATAAAAGTAAATAAACAAATTAGAAGTATTTTTTTAATGGAAACTTGGTTATATGCTCCCATTTAAATTAAATTCCTGTCAATATATTGTGAGAGATGAGTATAACCTGTTTCATTCTAACCTTATTTATCTATCCAATGTCTCCATCAAAGTGAATGTTGATGGGATACTCATTTATATCATCAAAATATGACTGACAAATGTATACCTCATCTGTTCTGGAAAGTTCAGTCCTCTTCTGAAATCCTGACAAAAACAAAGTTTGAGAACAGTTCATTCCATCACAATCTTGGACTGCTTGGAGAGAAGAACATGGTTTTTCTACTGAATTGTATCTACTGTCTGCATTTTCTCTTGTTGAGGAAAACAAAACTGTCTTTAAATTAGAAGATGGAGAGAAAATATGGTATAAATTCTATAAACATACAATGGATATCGTGTATCTCATAATTATTTTTCTATTTCACAATATTTCATAAAAGCTTTTGTTGCCAGGCTTACAGGTCTGAAAAAGACTAGTGGAAACTCTGAGACTACGGCCCTTAGACTCTTGTCAAGACTGAAACTGAACTCACTCCCATGGCTTGACTATGAGCTAAATAATAGACAAGCCTATAAGGTGAACATGATTGCCTTAGAGGTAATAATGAACAATAAAAGCTTAAAAGGGCAGCATTTGTCCAGGGATAAAACTTAGAAGGTTGGAAAGGATAGGAAAACAGGATGAAAGGAAATGGTAAGCACAAGGAGGAAATAAGAAAAATGCTGTTATACTCATATCACTATGGTTTGGGATCAACTTGACAGCAGTGAGTTTTGTTTGGTCTGATAATTTCAAGGATATTGATCTTTATGTGTTCCATTTCATTTTTGACAACTTGCATTTTTCCTAGATTGTAATCAATTTTCCCAATTGCAATCAATGTCACAAAACTAAATTTGTATAAGTTGTTTAATGGAAAAGAAACTTTCTCTGTAAACTTTCACACCAATCATAATAAAATTAATAATAGAATTAATTAATTAATTAATTATAAATAAATGTTTTGTCATTGGTTTCTTATTGTTTCATATCTTTCTATCTTCTTCTGTATATTCTTATATCATTATGAGATTTATAAATCCATAATCTCTCTGAGGGAGAGAAGAGACATTTCTTGGAGGCCAAGTAATAAAGGAGTGGGAGAAGTTTACAATTTGTTTATCTGACTACTTCTGTTCTCAATCTTGATCCAAACATCACTATTGGTATCATAAGTTCTCTCAGCTGAGTTTCTTGGAAAATAAAGGTGTCCCTGCAAACCAACCACTTCCCAGTTACATATATATATTTTTTTCTTTAATTGTTGCTGTTGCTATAAGATAGAAGCAATATCCTTTTCTTTACCAAGCCCTAAAAATTGTATTTTTCTTTATTAAACAGTGGGTAATAATTTCAGTTGCTTACTTCTTGTTGTTAGGTTCCATAAAGTTGGCTTTGACTCCTAGTAATCATATGGACAACAAAACAAAACTTTGCCCAGTGCTACACCATCCTTATAATCTTTGTTATGCTTTAGCCCATCCTTGCAGCCACTGTGTTCATCCATCTTATTGAGGGTCTTCTCCTTTCCCCCCCTCTGTTTTACCAAGCATGAAATCCTTCTCCAGGACTGGTCTCTTCTAGTAGCATGATCAATGTATATGAGATGAAGTCGGGCCATTCTCACTTCTAAGGAGCATTCTGGATGTATTTTTCCCAAGACAGATTTGTTTTTCTGGCAGTTCCTAGTATTTTCAGTGTTCTTCTCCAACACAACAACTTAAATGCATCATTTCTTCATTGGTCTTACTTATTCATTGTTCAGCTTTCACATGCATAGGTGGTGATTGAAAATACCATGGATCACGTCACTCAAACCTTTGTTTTCAAAATAAGATCTTTGCTCTTTAACACATTAAAGAGGTCTTTCACAGCAGATTTGTCCAGTGTAATATATCTTAACTACTGCTTGCATGGGCATTGACTGTGAAATGTAAAATGAAGTTCCTTCCAACTTCAATCCTTTCTCCACTTATGATGATGTTGCTTATTGGTCCAGTTGTAGGAATTTTGCTTTCTTTCTATTAAGCTGTAATCCATACTGAAGGCTGTGGTATTTGATCTTTATCAGTTAATACCTGAAGTCTTCTTCACTTTCAGCAAGCAAATTTGTGTCCTTTGCATATCAAAGATTGATAATGAGTCTTCCTCTAATCCTATGTTCTTCTTCACGTAGGATTATTTGCTCAGCATACAGACTGAATAAATATGGTGAAAAGAATATACCCCTAGCACACCCCTTTCCTGATTTTAAATTATTCAGTAACTCCTTGTTCTGTTTGAACTGCCTCTTGATCTACACACAGGTTTCTCATGAGCTCAGTTAACTTCTGGGATTCTAATTCTTCATAATGTTATCCATAATTTGTTATGATCCACACAGTCAAGTGCCTTGCATAGTCAATCAGACACAGGCAAATATCTTTCCAGTATTCATTGCTTTCAATCAATATCCATTTGTCATACATAATGATAAACCTCAGTCCATGCACTATTCTAAATCCACCTTGCATTTCTGGAAATTCCCTCTCAATATACTTCTGTAATAATTTTTGAAGTATCGTTCATGAAATTTTACTTGTGCATGATTTAAAGAATATGGTTCGATAATTTTGACATTCTATTGGATCACCTGTCTTTGGAATGGGCACAAATATGGATCTCTTCCAGCCAGTTGGCCAAGTAGTTATCTTGCAAATGTTTTGGCATAAACAAGTGAGTGCTTGGAGCACTGCCACCATTTGTTGAAACATCTCAGTAGGTATTTTGTTAATTCTTGGATCCTTTTTTCACCAATTCCTTCTCTACAGCTCAGACTTCTTTCTTCAATACCA
>NW_006922810.1:176563-177961 GCF_000298275.1 Orycteropus afer afer
TATTGAAACTCAAGGCTTGATTTTTTTCCTTCCGTTCTTTTGCTTGAGAAATGCCAAGTTTATTCTTCCCTTTCGGTCTTCTAATTCTAGGTCTTTGCACATTTCATAATAATATTTTATTTTGTACTCTCTAGCTGCCCTTTTAAATCATCTCTTCAGCTCTTTTATTTCATTTCTTCCATTCAGTTTAGCTACTCTCTGTAAGACTAAGTTTCAGACCCTCGGCTGACATCCATCTGACAACTAATCTGGTCTTTGGTCACTGCTGTTCAATGTGTCAAATTTATTTTTCAGATGGTCTATAAATTCAGATGGGATATAATCCAGGTCATATTTTGGCTCTCTTATATTTGTTTTACTTTTCTTCAGCTTCAACTTGAACTGTAATACGTGTAATTGATGGTCTATTCCACAGTTAACTCCTGACCTTGTTGTAACTAATGATATTTAGCTTCTCCATTGCATCTTTCCACAGACGTAGTATTCCATCAGGCAAGGTGCAAGTGTGTAGTCACCACTTATGCTGTCAAATGAATGTATTCACGTTGAGTAAGTCATTGGTCTTGCAAAATTCTATCATGCAGTATCATTTCTATTACCAAGGCCATAATTTTCCAACTATAGATGTTTAATTTTTCTTTCTAACATTTGTATTCAAATCACCAGTAATTATCAATGCATCTTGACTGCATGTTTGGTCAATTTCAGACTCCTGAAGTTGGTAAAAATCTTCAATTTCTTCATCTTTAGCTTTAGTATTTGGTGCATAAATTTGATGAAGAGTAGTATTAAATGGTCTTCCTTGCAGGCTTATGGACATTATCCTGCCACAAACAAGATTATACTTAAGGATGCATTTTGAAAAGTTCTTTTTGACAATGAATACAACACCTTTCTTATTCAATTTGTCATTCTAGGCATAGTAGACAATATTATTATCTGATCCAAAATGAATTGCCAATATCAGTCAATTTCAGCTCACTAATTCCAAGGAGGCATTTGACTGCTATCCTGAAGGCTGATGGTTCAAACCCATCAGCCACTTCTCAGAAGGAAGACTGGGCAATCTACTTCCATAGAGATACTTCCTCCGAAACCCAAGAAGAGGTCGTCATGAGTTGGGATCAACTCAACAGTAGTGAGATTGGTTTGGTCTGGTAATTCCAAGGATATTGATCTTTATGTGTACCATTTCTTTTTTGACAACTTGCATTTTTCCTAGATTCATACTTCTTACATTCCTAATTCCTATTATCAATGGATATTTACAGTTATTTTGTCTCATTTGGAGACATGACTCAGTTACCTAACAGGTCTAGTTAAAAACAAAACAGCAGCAACTCTCTTTCACTACAAATTTAAGGAAATTAGATATTAATAATCTAATCATGTATTTCT
>NW_006922810.1:178352-195887 GCF_000298275.1 Orycteropus afer afer
AGCCTGTGCCATTCTCACAATGCTTGCTATGCTTGAGCCCGTCATTGTAGCCACTTTGTCAATCCATCTCACTGAGGGTCTTCTCCTCTTTGCTGCTCCTATGTATGATATACTTCTCCAGAAAATGGTCCCTTCTGACAACACAACCAAAGTTGATGAGACGAAGTCTGGCCATTCTCAATTCCAAGTAGCACTCTGGCAGCATTTACTCCAGGAGAGATTTGTTAATTCTTCTAGCATTCCCTGGTATTTTCAGTAATATTCCTCAACACCCCAATTCAAACACATCACCTCTTTTTCCAATCATCCTTATGCATTGTCCAACTTTCACATGGCTCTGAGACAATTGAAAATATTGTGGCTTGGGTTTCATGCACCTTAGTCTTCAAAGTGTTATTTTTCTCCTTTACACTTTAAAGAGTTGTTTGTTTGTTTGTTTGTTTGTTTTGCAGCAGAAACAGCTCAGTGCAATAAGACTTCTGATTTCTCCACTGTTGCTTCCATGAATGTTGAATGTGAATCCAAGTAAAATGAAATTCCTGACAACTTCAATCTTTTCTCCATTTATTGTGATGTTGCTTATTGGTCAAGTTGTAAGGATTTTCATTTTCTTTATGTTGAGGTGTAATCCATACTGAAAACTGTAGTCTTTGATCGTTATCAGTAAGTGCTTCAAGCATCTTCACTTTCACCAAGCAAATTTGTGTTGTCTGCATTTCTCAAGTTGTTAATGCACCTTCCTCTAACCCTGATGCCATGTTCTTCTTCATATAGTCCAGCTTCTCAGATGATTTGCTCAGCATGCAGATTGAATCCAGTATGGTGAAAGGTTTCAACCCTGATGCACACTGTTCCTGATATTAACCAAGCACTATGCCCTTGTTCTGTTCAAACAACAGCCTCTTGGTCTATGTACAGTTTCCTCATGAGCATAAGTAAGTATTATGGAATTCTTATTCTTCACAATGTTATCCAAAATTTGTTAGGATCGACATAGTTGAATGATGTTGCATAGTCAATAAAACACACATAGACATCTTTCTGGTATTCTTTGCTTTCAGTGAAGATCCACTTGACCTCAGCAGTGATATCCCTCATTCCATGTCCTCTCCTGAATTCAGCTTGAATTTCTGAAAGTTCTTACTCAATGAACTGCTATAATAGTTTTTTAATTAGTTTCATCAAAATTAACTTACATGTGATATTAATGACATTGTTTGATAATTTCCACATTCTGTTGGATCACGTTTCTTTGGAATGGACACAAATATGCATCTCTTTCAGTCACTTTGACAGAGAGCTGTATTCCAAATTACTTGTCAGAAACAAGTAAACACCTCTAATGTACATATTTTTTGAAATATCTCACTGGGTATTCCTTCAATTCCTGAAGTTTTGTTTTTCACCAATTTCTTCAGTGCAACTTAGACTTCTTCTTTCAATACCACTGGTTCTTGATCATATGTTATCTCCAGAAGTAGTTGAACATTGATGAATTCTTTTTGGAACTGTAACACTGTGTATACCTACCACCTTCTTTACTGCTTCTGGCATATTTCAATATTTTATCCATAGAATCTTCAATATTGCCACTTGAGGCTTGAGTTGCTTTTCTTCAGTCCTTTTAGCTTGAGAAATGCTGAGGAGTTCTACCCTTTCGGTTTTCTAACTTCAAGTCTTTTTGCCTTTTATTATAAAACTTTATTTTATCTTATTGAGTCCCACTTTGAAATATTCTGTTCAGCTCTTTATTTCATCATTTCTTTCATTCATTTTAGTTAATTTACATTTAAGAACAGGTTTCAGAGTCTCTTCTGACATCTACTTTGTTCTTGTCTTCCTTTCCTGTCATATTAATGACTGTTTGTTATCCTCATATATGTTGTTCTTGATGTCATCCTACAACTCATCTGGTTTTCGATCATTGGTGCTTAATGTATCAAATCTATTCATTATATCATCTCTAAATTCAGCTGAGATATAATCAAGGTCATGTCTTATTTCTTGTGGATTTGTTTTGATTTTCTTCAGCTTCAACTTGAACTTAAATATAATAAATTGATAGTCTGTTCAACAGTCATCTTCTGGCCTTATTTTGACTGATGATATTGACCTTCTCGGTCTTCTCTTTTCACAGATGTGATCTATTTGATTTCTGAGTATTCTATTTGGTGAGGTTAATGTGTATAGCTTTGTGAAAAAAGGTATTTGCAATTAATGAGTCATTGGTCTTTGAAAATTCTTTTATGTGATCAGTGGCATTATTTTTATCACCAAGGATTTTCTAATTATTGTAGATTCTTGTCACCAAAATTTACATTTCCGTCACCAGTAATTATCAATAAATCTTCATTGCATATGTGGTCAATTTCACACTGTTAGTAAAAGTCTTCAGTTTCTTCATGTTTGGTTTTATTGGTTGGTGCATAAATTTGAGTAATAATAGCATTAATTTGTCTTTCTTGAAGGTGTATGGATATTATCCTATTACTTACAGCATTGTACTTCAGGATATATCTTGAAACTTTTTTTTTTTTTTTTGGATGAATGCCATGCCATTCTTATTCAATTTGTCATTCTCAGCATAGTAAACCATATGATTTCTGATTCAAAATTTCCAATACCAGTTCATTTCAGCTCACTAACGCTTAGTATATTAATCCTTATATGTTCCATTTCATCTAATTTTCGTACATTTGTACATCATGTATTCCATATTCCAAATGTTAATGCATATTTACATCTGTTTCTTCCCATTTTAAGTCATGCCCCATCAGCAAATGAAGGTGCTGAAAGTCTTACTTCATCCGTACCATTAAGATTGTCTGTACTTTGAGGAGATAGCTCTTCCCCAGTCTTGTTGTGAGTGTCTTCCAACCTGAAAGACTCCTCCTCTGGCTTTATATCAGACAGTGTTTCAGGGCTGTTCATAAATTTTTCCAGTAATATAGGAGACAGTGTTTCACTGCTATTTATAACATTTTCAGTGGCCAATATTTTCAGAAGTGGATGGTTCTGTCTTTCTTCCCAGTTTGTTTTAGTCTGGAATTTTTCCTGACACTTATACATCATGTGTGTCCATGCTCATGTTTGAAATACTGGTGGCATAGCCTGTAGTCTCACAGTAGAATACAAACCAGCCAACAAAGTATGAAAAACTGACAGACATGTGGTGGTTCTTATGCCATTAACAACAACAACAACAACAACAACAAATAAAACACTGTCTTCTAGTCAAGTCCAACTCATAGCGACCTCTACTGGGTTTCCAAATCTGTAAATCTTTATAGAATTAGATTGTCTAGTCTTGCTTCCATGGAGTGGCTGGTGGGTTTGAACCACCAACCTTCTGTTTAGCAGTCAGATGTCTTATTTACTGTGCTACCAGAGCTTCTCTTATACCATAGAATATGTGAAAATTGAAAAATAAAATATCATGATTTCATTCTTTCTGTTGAATGGAACATAGATTGTGTATTGAGTATGCCTAAGTGTTATATCATATGACACCAGGACAAACATCAAGTCCATCAGTTTCTCTGTTGAGTGAAGGACTATCTGATAGTCAATGGCAATATGGCTTTCACCAGCAAAGTAAGGTTTTCCAAAGATCCTATGTTACCTCTTCCCTTAACATCTCTTAACTTAGTATATCTTACATTTTTACTCAGGCAATCCTTGATTTAAATTTCAATCAAGAAGCCCTAACTTGGTTATTGAGTGGAACAAAATATGTTTACTCTTTGGTGTGTGTATATATATATATATATATATATATATATATATATATCCCCCTGTGGCTTAAAATATGTGTTTATTACTATATCAAGATTTTTCTCAATTTGTACTGACTTCTGTGTGACCCTAATTTGGATATGAATGCTTTCTCAAGGGGATTCTTTTGAGCAATGTAAAGATAAAACTTTACTATTAGTTTTCTTACTGGTTTAATGGATTTTTAGTATTTCTATGAATCTAGGGATTCTGTCTTGCTATTGTGAAATATTTATTTTCTGGTGATTTTATGCAATATAAGGTATGTTTTAAGTGCAATAATAAGGCAATTAGTTTGGAGAAAAGTGTTCAAATAGGAAAATATATGATGGTTCAGTGATATTTAAAGCTGAAAAGGTACATTTTGATTTGAGTTCTGTTTTAAGATGAAGGTCAATATTTAATGAATGTTATCCACAATAAAAACAATAAAACATAAAGCCAAACATTTATTTAAGTTTAGAACTAGACTTTTGAACTGAAACAGTCTTCAATTATCCCAAATTTGTCTTAACACAAATTAATTTAGCTTCTAAGTTTACTAGCCTTTCATTCATAGTATTGACTGAAAGGAAAAAGTTAAGATTGGGTTAGCATTCAGGGTAAGACTTGCCACCCAATTATAAGGCTATCCGTTCAGTAAGTGGATAGCTACTGAGATGACAACTGCTTTCCTTAAAAAAATAAGACACCGTTAATATCATAATTATATTTGTGAATTGAAAAAAAAACTACATATTTTATATTTTGTATATTTGTGATATTTAATAGAATTATGCCTTTTAAAGTAAATATTGTTTAGTTCTAAAGTATGATTGAAGATTTTTCTTAGAATTATAGATTATGTTCTTCCTAAATTTTCATAACCTTCACTATGCTTTACAGCTCAAAATTAAGAAAACAAAAATCCTCACAACTGGAACAATAAACAACATCAGATCACAAAATGGAGGATACCAACATAATACTTAAAATTGTGGCCTGGCCAAGCTGATACATAGCATTAGCATTACATTATGGTATATTCAATATACTTCAGCAACACCATATTTCAAATGCATTATTCATTCAGCCTTCCTTTTTAAAATCTAGCGTCAACATGCTTATGAAGCAATTGAAAATACTATGGCTTGAGTTAAGCACATCTTGTTTTTCAAAGCGATATTTTTGCTTGTTAAAGTTTTTAAAGAGGTCTTTTTCAGCAATCTTGCCCAAAGTGATACATAGTTTATTTTATTGATTGATGGTTCTATGGGTATTGATTTTTGATCTAAATAAAATGAAATCTCTGGAAGTTTTAATGGTTTTGCCCTTTATTATGATGTTGCTTTATTGGTCCAATTGTGACAACTAGCAATTCTAAAATGGATGCAAATGCAGTAGAAGCCTAAATACCACACCTGATGAACTAATTTCAGGAAGAAGGTGCTTTACATAATCATAAACCAAAACCAAACTCACTGTCGTCGAGTCAGATATGACTCATAGCGACCCCTCCTTGGGTTTCTGAGGCAGTATCACTACAGAAGTAGATTGCTTAACCTTTCTTCTGAGAAGTGGCTGGTGGGTTTGAACCGCCAGCCTTCTGGTTCACAGTCAAATGCCTTAAGCACTATGCTACCAGAGCTCCTGATATAGTCATACTCAGTAATCCAATCAATTGCTTTCTATGCATTAAGGCCTCAATTATTTAAATTCATTGCAGCTCCAGTGACTATTATAAAGCTCCTGAGCCTTGGAACTTCCTTTGAGTTCCCAGATTGTTGAAACATATTGTAGCACACACACATTTCTAAGGACAAGAAACTGCATGCCCAAAACCCCTCTCAAACCATTCTAGTGCATCTCCTGTGTATATTCCTTTGTGGTTGTATTTTAAAATTAACTTTGTTTTTGTAAAACAGACAGACAATACTTGTTGTTAGGTGCCTTTCATAGCAACCCTATGCAAAACAAAGCAAAATGTTACCCACACAATAACAGCTACGATGTTAATCCATCTTGTTGGATAGTAGGCCTTTATGTGAGTTCTGTGAGTCATTTTAGCCAATTATCAAAACCACCAGGGGCTTTTACCCAGTAGGGCCTAGAATCTGCCTATTTGGCAGTTGACAAGAAAGAGTGCTGACTTATGATGATCCTATCCTTGGATGTTGTTGTTGTTGTTGTTATGTGCCGTCAAGTCAGCTCCCGACTCATAGTTACCACTCCTTGCATTTTCCGAGATGGTATCACTATGGAAGTAGATTGCCCAACCTTCCTTCTGAGGAGTGGGTGGATAGGTGGTGCTAAAACGGGGGCTGAGCAGGCAGTGGTTTTGTAAAGATTTAATTCTGGGTGACTAGACAGAGAAGTGGAATTCTGATAGAGCAGTGTCTAAGGCACTTGACTGCTAATGAAAATGTTGGCAGTTCAAACCCACCAGCCACTCCTTGGAAGGAAGGTTGGACAATCTATTTCCGTAGTGATACTGCCTAGGAAACCCCAGTAATTGTCGCTATGAGTCCGATCAGACTTGACAGCAATGAATGAGATAGAGAAAAAAACACCACATGGGTTGCTGGTATTAGAGATGAAAACATGGGAAGGCTAGGATGTGAATTATCTTCACATTTTGAAAATTGATCTTGTGTCAGTTATTATTAACTAACAATACCTACGGTGTGTTCTCTTATGCAAAGATATTAAGGATAGACTTTGATTATTTATTTATTTTACTTTCATTTGCAAATTATTAAGTCTTATCCAAATAATGTTAGTCTGTAAATTAAAATCATGCTACATATCTTAAAAGAACTTTTTTTTTAAAAAAAAAATTGTTCTGTAATTGTCATAGTTCTCTAGTAGTGCTGTAATAGAAATACCAAAAGTGGATGGTTTTAGAAAAAAGAAATTTATTCTCTTACAGTTTAGGATGTTAGAGGTCTGAGTTCAGAGTAATGATTCTAGAAGACTTTGTCTCAGTGTCTCTTGTCCTTAGCAGGTTCCCAGCACAGGGATCCTGAGTCCAAAAGTCTCACTCGGTTCCTGGCTCCTGTGTCTTGATGGTAATAAGTCCCCCTTCTCTGTTCCCTTCTCTCTCCTTTTTATCTCTTTTATGATAAAAATTATTGCAGGCCATGAACCAAGGAAGCTTCCTTTAAATGAGATCCTAGCTGTGACAGGACTAAGGGTGGTTACAACCCACTCATAATCTTAATCTTAATCCTTTTACACATCAGTTTATAATATCAGATCACATTATGGGCTATCTTTATATATCCACCACATTAAATCATCACATAATTTCAAATTATGCCCACCCAAATTAACAGACATTTTGTAGGGACATAATTCAATCTATGACAATAATTATTAAAGATAATTTAAAAACTATTATTGAAAATATACTTTCTATATAGTCTTCTATTTTATGATCTGTTTCTCTTACCAAACATATTCTTAAGAGAACATTTTAATGCTTCCATACAATATAAAGGGGGAAATAGAAAAAAAGAAAGTCTTAATAAAAATGTTGTGCTATATTTTAAAAATAAGCCAAGCACAAAATGGCTCTAGAAAGTGTATTGTTCAATACTTTTCTGCCTATAAAACTAAAAATACTCTGGGCTAAATTTAAAATATATCCTATTTGAAAATTACACACACAGAAAACTCAATAGAAAATATAATGTGGCATTTCCAGGGTGTCTTCCAGAGGGTATTTTTAGATTTTCAGAGTATGTTTAAAAATTTGTATCTCTTTTAGGAATAGTTATTTAGTGCCCCTAGTTGATAATTTCTATTTTTTGTAACAACCTACTTTCTTTTAATTTAGTACATTTACACATTCTTTTTTTATTCCATTTCAAAACTAAGCTTAATCAGACATTGCTTATTTGAGTACCAGAATGATTGAAAACTTCATTTAGAAGTCATGAAAGTCTGTAAGATGCAAGTGAACAATAATTACTGTCTTTTCTCTACACTCATTTTTCCTTCCTGCATTTTTCATTCACACATAAGTAGAGAACTGAAAAATGGCAGATATTTTCCTTTGAAATCTTCTATGCAACACAGAAATCAGTGTCCCATGGTTCCAAGAAGTAGCTTAATCAAAAAGGAAAAACTGTAGATAAGATCTTATTCAGAATGTTTCTACTTTTCTTTATTCTTTTCAGAGTGGGAATCAAAACATGATATATTTAACAACAAAAATAAAACAAAAGAGACCAAAGCAACACCCAACATGTGAATAGCACTATAACAATAATCATACCTGCATTAAAAAATTCACCAAGTTTTAATTGTTCGTTGTAAAGCTAATATGTATGTTGTCATTAATTAATATTAAAAAATCCACATTTTTTGCAAGGTCTTATAACTCTGAAACTCAGAATACAGCATGATTACTATCTTGTCATTTTTATATCATAATTTTGATATATGAAAGGCAGGCATTCCCCCACCCCATTTGTAAGAAAACAGAGGTACAAAACCAAACTATTTTATCCAACTGATAAGCAAATAAATGCACAATTAGAAAGTCTCAAAGTAGTCGCTCCCTGTGCATACTTCATCTAGTAAAATAATATTTATAATACAATTTATGTATTTTTTAATATGGGAAGCTTTGCATCTTGCGCTTTACAGAAATCATCTTAAAAAAACCTTCACAAAAATTACATGAGGAAATTATTGTTCTGTTGACCATTTTTCTGAAGAGAAATTAAAGCTTGAAGAATTTAAATATATTATCCAAGGTAAATAGCAGCAAATAGGTAAATAGTGACAGGCAAAGCCATGTCTCAAACCCAAGCATTGTGAGGTCAAAACCCAAGCATTTAATTACACCTTTTGATAACATCTGATTTAGTTATTTGATGTAAGTTCTTTTGAAATTGATCCCTCCAAAACTGTCTTTAAGATGTATATTCTTGTTACAAATCAGTTGCTTTCATCCCTGCTCATTCTCCTCCTCTTTTTCTTTTCTTTTTTCTTTATTAATGTAAGTTATAGAAATATTGAAGGTTCCTGGTGATTTGTGCTGTTGCAATGAATTAGGAGGAAACACTTTTATTTTTTGCTCAGTGAACCTGAAAGGACTTTGAAAGACAAGCCTGGTTATCTGTGACTCTACTCTGAGTGTTATATATAAAGTTACTTCCCTACAGTTTGGTCATGGCTCAAAGAGCAATGTTAGTAGCCACAGATGTCACAAGAGTCATGACAATGAAACAGGCAGCAGAGATGTAATGACTCAAATCAGAGAGTAGCAGTGACTAAATTGCTACCATTAATTTTGCGAGTATTTAATTCACCCCCAATTTCAAATAACATTTGTATTTCAACTCCCGTGCTCAGTCATACATGCACATATCTGTACATGTCTATGCCTTTGTGTATTTGTGTGCAAGAGCACTCTTGAATTTACATTGCTACCTTTAAATATTTCTCTGTGTTTGTGTGGGGACAGTGTGTGTGTGTGTGTGTGAGGATAGGGTTGAGTGTGTGTATGTGTGTGAGAGAGTGAGTATGTGAGCTTGATTTTTAAATTTTCTGTCTCTGAGAGGTCCAACACACAGTCATGAGATTAACGTGCTGCAGTTCTCAGGACACGTCTAGTGAGACTGACTCACTGGATGTATATTATTTATGGGTTTTACGTTACGTTCTTAAATGACCAAGGGAGAGGAAGAACTTGAAAACTTGTAAACTAAAATCAATACAGATAATAACCTCTCACACAGAAAAAGTTGAGATGTCTCTGTTTATTTCAAAAATGTTCTTGTGGATTAGACATACTCCTCACTAAATGATTTCATGCTTTATTTGAGTCCCTTTCCTCTTTTTCTTCTCCACTATAGCTCATTTTCTTGTTCTGTTTTCCTATCTCCCACACAGACAATAGTGTTTGATTTCATATTATTACTTGACTAAATAAAATCACTGAAATGGACACAGGAGGAGATAAGAACCCATTTATTTCACAATGTGAAAATGATAGTTCAATATTCAGAATACAGCAATAGTAGAGAACATGCAATACATTTTTTTTTTTTTGGTATATGATTATTACTTTAAAGATTTCACTCCTAAAATTGTCTTGTTTAGGGTTTTGCAAAATAGTATGAAATTAATGTATGTCTAGAAAAATTTTTGTAAGCATAACACCTCAATACTCTTATAGAGAAAAATTGAATATAATCATAAATTTTAAGAATGCCATCTAAAAGGATTGGGTAACTGAATATATTTCCTTGTTTTAACCCTGTGTATGTGTTAGAGTGAGACTATATTCTTAAATAGAAGACATATTTAACTACTATAAATGTTCTCTATAAATTATGACTTGGCTTTAAGATAAGACACAAAAGAAACCTTAATGCTTCTTCCTTTATAGCTTAAGCCATAAAGAACATAAAATTCTTTCTGACAATTTTATTAGCACATATTTTTTCCTTCTCTCAAACTAAATAGCTGTATTAAACCTACACTGAATCTAAATGTTTATGTATTCATTTACTCAGACTTTCTGCATCTTTGTTAATTGTTAGGACATTTCTTTCAAGTAAGAATCACAGAAATACTGTTTCTAGGAAGTATCAGAGAACTTATGATTTAAATTTTGCATTTTCCAATGGGTATGGGTTTTGAGAAGTGAATAGTTGGTAATGGCAAGCCATAATACACAATTCTGCCTCAATACCAATGGTAAATGTTCATCCCAGTCTACTTAGTAGAGAAGTTCTAAACCTGTTATTAATTACACTTTTTTTTTTTCAATTTTTATTGTAGCTTGGGTGAAGGTTTACAGAGCAAATTCATTTTCCGCACAGCAGTTCATGCACATTTTGTTTCATGACATTGACTACAATCCCCCACAATGTAACAGCTTTCTTCCCATTTCCTCCCTCCTCCCTGTCATGGATCTGCAGCTTCCCCCACCCCCCAGCTAACTCCAGGTGCAAACACTGCCTGCCCTTTGTTCTCCCATGATTGATTGTTCCAAGGAACAATTGTACTGTTGAATTAAGAAACAGAAACTTATTTCACCCATGTTTATATTGCCATTATGATAGCACAATGGAGGTGATCATGAATGTCTTTTAATCTCATTGACTAGGAATGGAAAATTTATAGGTACAAAATAGAACGTATCATGCAAAACAATTCATGCATTAGAATAAATTTCTACATATATTTTCATATGTTGTTGTTGTTGTTGTTATGTGCCGTCGAGTCAGCCCTGACTCATAGCGACCCCTCCTTGGGTTTCCGACGCAGTATCACTACGGAAGTAGGATTGCCCAACCTTCCTTCCGAGGAGTGGCTGGTGGGTTTGAACCGCCAGCCTTCTGGTTAGCAGTCAAGTGTCCTAGCCACTATGCTACCAGAGCTCCCTATTTTCATATAGGAAAAAATAAATATTGTATTGTTGATTATTTTACTCTTTCAACAGTTATTATTAATATAGAAGTTCAGACAACTACCATCTATTAATTGAACACACTATACAATACTCTTTGCTTTATTGATTCTGATTATATTCAAGAAAATTATAAACATTATTTTAAAAATCTTATGACTGGAGAGATAATCTTCAGTTTCTTCAAAAGCTGTTTATATCATTATTAGATTGCTGAGTGTTATACCAAAGGATACAAAATCTTGGGCTGTTACCTTTTCCTTTAACTTAGATTTAATTTCTGTATTTCATTTTCCTATCACTAGAATTTATTAGTTTTAAAGTTACCACCATTGCCAGGTTAAATTAATTATATTTGGTATAGTGCCTAAGGCATTTGACTACTACTCTGAAGGTTGGCAGTTCAAACCCACCAACCACTCTACAGAATGAAGATGGAGTAATCTACTTCCATAAGCATTTACTATCTCAGAAACCCAATGGGGGTCACTATGAGTCAGAATCAACTAGATGACAGTAGGTTTGGTTTTTGGTTTTGGTTTGTTAGTTAAATACATATTATGCTGGTGTGAGTTTGTCCTATGTGACTAACAAAGAACGTAATACCATTAATAATTAAATTACTGATGAAACAATGGTATTATAAACTGAACTGTACCCTCCAAAATGATATATTGAAGTTCTAATCTCCAATACTTTTGAATGTGATCTTGATTAGAAGTAGTGTCTTTGATATTATCGCTTAATATGAGGTCATAACCGTATTATTGTGGTTGTTTTGAGTGCCTTCTAATCAATTTCTACCCAGTAGTGACCACATTTAACAGTTATGGCCCTATAGTGTGTTATTGGTTGTAATCTTTCTGGGAGCAGTTCACAAGGTGTTTCTCCCAAGGACTTGCTTTGTGAAATTACACCACAAGCCTTTTGGTTAGCAGCTAACTGATTAACTGTTGAGGCCCCAGGTTATGGTGGGATCTAATCCCACTGATTATAAAGAGGACAGGCAATAGAGATGCAGCTAAGCAGATAAGGAAATTAATGTGATGTTGCAACTGCAAGTCAAGGAATGCCTGCCGCTACTAGAAGTTCAGAGAGAGGCAAAGATCCATTTCTCCCCCAGATCTTCAGAAGGTATTATCACAGCCAACATCCAGTTCTCAAACTCTCAACCTCCAGAGCTGTAGGATAATTGATTTCTATTGTTTAAAATCACACTTTGTGGGTATTTTGTTACAGCAGCTCTGGGGAACTAAAACATGTTTTACTACTTTTTCTTCTTTAAAATAGAAACTGATAAAATGAAGGATAAATATGAAAGTTTTAAAAAAATAACACAAAAAAGAGAATTCTGCATGACAATAAAGTAGGATGGCCACAGAGAGAAAATAATGTGTTTAAAGTTGCAAACATCAAGAAAAGTTCAGTAAGATTATAAATGATAAAAAAAATCATTAACATCAGGAGCCTATCTTTTCCCACTTATATAGTGGAGTAGCATGGAAAGAAAAAGCAAAAATTTTAAGGAAAAAGCACATGATAAGAGACAGCACTTACAAGATCGTTATATAATGATTTGTAAACTAGTCACCATCTAGTTGACTCTGACTCATGATGATCCCATATGTATCAGAGTAGAACTGTGGAATCTTCAGCCTTTCAGTTAGCTGCTAAGCACGTCAGCTATTTGCACCTCCCAGTGAACCCACTATGAATTTTAGATACATGATAGATAGATAAACAGGTAGCTAGAGCTAGATAGGGGAGCTCTGGTGGCATAGTGCTTCAGGTATTTGACTGCTAACCAAAAGGCTAGAGGTTCAAACCCAGCAGCCACTCCTCAGAAGGAAGGGTGGGCAATCTACTTCCATAGTGATACTGCCTCTGAAACCCAAGTAGGGGTCACTATGATCCTACTCGATGGCGGTGGGTTTTTTTTTTTTGGTTTAGAGATAGATAGATAGATGCCATTAAGTAAACTAAGACTCATGGTGACTTTGTATGTTGTTGTTGTGTTGTTATGTGCCATTGAGTTGGACCAGACTCATAGCGACACCTCCTTGGGTTTCCAAGGCAGTACACTATGGAAGTTGATTGTCCCATCTTCTTTCCGAGGAGTGACTGGTGGGTTTGAATTGCCAGCCTTCTGGTTAGCAGTCAAGTGCCTTAGTCACTACGCTACCAGAGCTCCTAATAAAACTTTGTTTGAACCTGTGTGGAAAACTCAATATCATCATTCAAAACAAGGCCAGGAGCTGACTACAGAACACACCATTAACTAATTACTCATATGAAACTTCTAGTTGAAGCTGAAGAAAATTAAAACAAGTCCATAAGAGAAAAAATATGACATTGACTATATTCCATATGAATTTACAAACCATCTGAAGTATAGATTTGACAAACTGAATATCAATATCTGAAGACCTCATGGATTATGAAATGACATCAAGACCATTACATGGAGAAAGTAAAAGGTCTTTAAGAAGATAGGGAAGGAAGAAATGACCAACATGGATGCCAGAAGAAACTCTGAAACTTGTTCTTAAATGTAGAATACCTAAAATGAATAGAAGAAATGACAAAATTAAAGATCTGGTCAGAATATTTCAAAGGGGAGTTCAAGAAGAAAAAAGTGAAGTATTATAATGAAATGTGAAAAGACCTGGAGTTAGAAAACCAAAAGGGAAGATAACACTCAGCATTTCTTAAGCTTAAAGAACTGAGAAAAATCCAAGCCTTGAATTGCAATATAGGGGATTCTATGGGTGAAATATTGAATGATTCAGGAAGCAATACGCAGAATCACTGTACCAAAAAGAATTGGTTGACATTTAACCATTTCAGGAAGTAGCATATAAGAACCAATGGTACTGAAGGAGGAAGTCCAAGATGCCCTGAGGTAACTGGTGAAGCACAAGGCTCCAAGAATTGATGGTATACTTACTGAGATGTTTCAACAAATGGATGCAGTGCTGGACATGATTACTCATTCATGGCGAGAAGTTTGGAAGATGGTTACTTGGACAAGGAATTGGAAGAGATCTACATTTATGCCAATTCTAAAGAAAGGTAATCCAACAGAATGTGGAAATTAGCAGACAGTATCATTAACATTACATGCAAGTGAAATTTTGGTGAAGATAATTAAAAAATGATTGTAGCAGTATATCAATGGTGAATTTCAAGAAATGCAAGCTGGATTCAGAAGAGGTCATGGAGCAAGGGTTATCATTGGTGATATTAGATGGATCTCAGCTGAAAGCAAAGAACACCAGAAAGATGTTTACTTGTGTTTTACCGATGATGTAAAGGCATTCAACTGTGTGGACCTTAACAAATTATGGATAACATTGCAAAGAATGGCAATTCCAAAACACTTTACTTGTGCTCATGAGGAAACCCAATATAGACCAGGAGGCTGTCATTCAAACAGAACAAGAGGATATTGCATGGTTTGAAATCAGGAAGGGGGTGCATCATGGTTGTATCTTTTCACCATACTTATTCAATCAGTATGCTGAGTAAATAATCCGAGAAACTGGACTATTTGAAGAAGAGCAGAGGATCTGAATTGGAGAAAGACTCATTAGCAGCCTGAGATATGCACATGACACAACCTTACTTGCTGAAAGTGAATATGATTTGAAGTACTTACAGATGAAGATTAAAGAGTATGGTCTGCTATATGGATTACACTTCAGCATAAGGAAAACAAAAATCCTCACAACTGGACTGATAAGCAGCATCACAATAAAGGGAGAAAAGATTGAAGTTGTCAAAGATTTCATATTACTTGGATCCACAATCAACACCCATGGAAGCAGCAGTCAAGAAATCTGACAAAGTATTACACTGGGAAAATCTGCTGCAAAGACCTCTTTAAAGTGCAGAAGAGCAAACATGTCACTTGGAGGACTCTGGTGTGGCTAACACAAGCCATGATATATTCAGTCCCCTCAAATGCATGTGAAAGCTGGACAATGAATAAGGAAAACCAAAGAAGAGTTGATGATTTTGAGTTGTGGTGCTGTAGAAAGCATCCATGAACTGCGAGAAGAATGAACAAATCTGTCCTGGAGGAAGTACATCCAGAATGCTCCTTGGAAGCAAGAATGGCCAGACTTCATCTGATGTATTCAAGTCATGTTGTAAGAAGGGACCGTTCCCTGGAAAAGAATATCCTGTTGGGTAAAGTGAATGGTCAGCAGAAAAGGAGAAGACACTCAACAAGATGGATTGTCCCAGTGGCTGCAATGACGGGCTCAAGTATAGGAAGTATTGTGAGGATGGTGCAGGACCAGACAATGTTTTGTTGTAAATAGTGCTACAATAAATTGGAGTCAACTCAACAGCACCTAACAACAACAACAACATATATATGCATGTTAAAGCTGGATGATGAATAAGGAAGACTGAAGAAAACTTGTTGCATTTAAGCTGCTGTCTTGGTGAAAAATACCGAAAATACAAAAGATTGCCAGAAGAACTAATAAATCTGTTCTGGAGAAAGTACAGCCAGAAATTTTCTTTTGACATGAGAATGGTCAGACTTTGTCTCACCAACTTTGGTCATGTTGTCGAAATGGACCATTGCCATGGATATCATGGTTGGTAAAGTAGAGGGTCAGCACAAAAGAGGAAGGCCCTCAGTGAGACAGACTGACACAGTGGCAGCAACAGTGGGGGCTCAGTCATAGCAAGGAATGTGAGGATGGCACAGAAGCAGGAAGCATTTCATTCTGCTGTACATAGAGTCGCTATAATTCAGAGTCGACTTGATGGCACCTAACCACAACATGTTATTCTCATTATTGTCAACATATTCACATCCATCTTTGTGGCTCTTTCTTGCCCTCTACAACACTAAACATGTTGCTCTTCTCCAGCAATTGATCCTTCCTGGTGACTTATCCAAAGCAATTGATTGAGATAGTCCTCTATTGTGATCCATTATGGTTCTAAGCAGATCACCAGGCCATTATTCCTAGTCTGAAAGTTATGCTGAAATCTATCCATATTACTTGCTAATATTTGAAATGCCTTTGGCATAGCTTCCAACATTCCAGGAACAAGCCGGCCTCTCCAGCATAACAAAATGACAGATAGTGGGTAGAGTGACTTCACAATGTGTCTTATTGTGTTCATTTCCAAACTATTAGTCTATACTTTGTTTTCAGTATTGGAGCTGAGACTCTGAAAACTACCTTGCCACTTTCCCTGTAGACTTTCTATTATTTTCTGTTAACAGTGTGCTACTAGAGGAAGGCTATGAACACTGGAGGCACAGTGATTAAGTGCTTGGCTGCAAACTGAAAGATCTGTAGTTGGAACTCTTCAGTCACTCCATGTGAAAAAAGACCCAGTGATCCGCTTCTGTAAAAATTACATACTTGGAAGCCATACAAGTTATACTTTCTCCTAGAGGGTTGCTAAATCTAAATTGAATTGATGCAATGGATGGATTAGAAGAAGATTAAGGAAACCCTGTGTCTCAATAGTTAAGGATTTGATTGCCAATCAAAAGGCAGTTTGAACCCATCAGTAGTTTTGCGGGAGAAAAGACCTGGCAATCTGCTCCCATTAAGTTTCCAACCAAGGAAACTGTGAAACACTTATACTCTGTCATACAGAGTTCCTGTAAGTCAGAACTGACTTGATAGCACACCACAACATTAGAGAAAGACTGCAAAGTCAGAGGAAGAAGAAACTAGTTGCTCCTTTTTGTTTGCTTCTTGTGGGCTCGCTATTTATATGCAGTTCTTCTAAGGTTCTTTTTCACCACTATAGCAGCAATATCTTTCTATAACAGAAGCTGACTTTGCTTTGCAGCTTTTCCAACACACCAGAAACAGCCTAATCTTGCCTACTTCGGGGACTTAAGCACCAGTACAGCAAGCAGCCATCTCTTCTCAGATGTCTGAGTCTGTGGACTCTTTCCCATCAATTACTTAGTGGGAGTTGAGATATGAGTTACCTTTTGCACGTGGTGCATCTGTGATTCTTCAGTGTTCTTCTCTTGTGTTTTCAGTCGCTTAGCTAATAACTATAATCTAAGAAAAGAAATATTTTATTTTAAACTTTTCATGTTCAAATAGCTTATCAGTGTCTTTTATTTGCACCCTGGCTGACTCAAAACATGAGAAGCCTAGAGCCATAATACATTACTTTGCAAGTACTATTCTTATTCAATATCTTACAAATATTGTGTACAATTTTCAAATTTGAAGGTCTTTTTCTAAACTCCATCATATCTTGTTTTTCTGTATGACATCATTTTCTAGTTATCCTTGATTTGTCTTTGGCCACTGCCTGATATCTTTCATTAAAAAAATATGTGTGTGTGTGTGTGT
>NW_006922810.1:196927-198141 GCF_000298275.1 Orycteropus afer afer
TAGGACATGGTACAATGTTTTGTGTAGTATGTTATGCCAATTGACCTTGATGTCTTCACTCAGGGACTATTATCCTTCATAATACTCCATAAATGGCCAATGTCCATCTACCACCAACTAGTCTGGTACTCAGTGTACACTATTATTGTGCTCCTTATAGTATTCTTCAGTGCTGCCTATTTACTTGTCTTTCTTTCCTACCACACAGTAAGCTAGTTCAGAAACTGAACTGATTGAATTCATTAGGGAATGAGTACATACTATTCTTTGTTTTTTGTATATCAGTATAATAGATGCTCAATAGATAAATAGTCAATAGATAAATGGATATATACTACATTCAACAGATAAATAAGTAATCGATCAGTAAATCAGTAATTCTGGGGGATATTAGTATTGTTATTTTGGAATAATGGCTCCAATATTTAACAAACAAAATAATGGACACTAGTTAAAATTGAGTCTTACCAACACAATGAAACCCCCTTTTATTTTCATAAGTATGTCCCAGATATTGTATGGCATATACTTACATGTCTCCTAAAATAATATTTATTGTTTGTCTGGCATTCAAATTCAACTGGAAATCCCATATTTCTCTGATAATCCAAGTATGAATAAATTGTGTCCACTTCAACACTTATTAATTGAAAGGATTGTGGGAAAAAATCTAAGGCTTCATATAGATCTGTGTTTTTATTTGTAATTCTTAGTGTGAATATTTACATATGCATCTTCCCACTGCATGGTATATGGAAAGATCTGCAGTGTTGCCCCACTATGTTGGCAATTTTGGCTCAATAACAATGAGCCAAATGTTATTGTTGATTGATCGGGCAAAGCAATTATAAGAATGTTTTTGGAACAGTCTGGAAATAATGAAATACCATATGAACATATATTCATTTACTTTGTGTGTACTATAAGAATCATAGGTCTATTTATTTATTATATCACTTGATGGTGAGAGAATTCTAATTTCTATAAAAGGTAGAATTCATATCCTAGATTTGAGATTAAAGTTTTTCTAACCCAGCAAGGCATGGTTGAATGTGTATTGATAGGTCCTGCTCTGGTGGTGTAGTGCCTAAGGCATTTGACTGCTAACCAGAAGGCTGGCAGTTCAAACCCACTAGCCAGTCCTTGGAAGGAAGGTTGGGCAATCTACTTCCATAGTGACACCACCTCAGAAACCTAAGGAAGGGCCAGATCTG
>NW_006922810.1:200086-203111 GCF_000298275.1 Orycteropus afer afer
GTGGTCACTATGAGTTGGATCTGACTCAACAGCAGTAAATTTGGTTTTGGATGTACCAGGTACATATTGTGTTATTTAACATTTATAATGCTTCCAAGGACTATCACTGTTTCCATTTTGTGTACCAGGTTTAAGCAACATCCTTAAAGATATTCAGTTAGGAAATTAATGGAATAAATTTATTCATGTCTGGGAGCTCTGGTGGCATAGTGACTAAAGAATTTGACTGCTAACCAGAAGGCTGGCTGTTCAAACCCAGCAGCCACTGCTTGGAAGGAAAACTGAGGAATCTACTTCCATAGAGATGTTGTTGTTGTTGTTGTTTTTGTTGTTATGTGCTGTTGAGTCGAACCTGACTCATAGCGACCCCTCCTTGGGTTTCCGAGGCAGTATCACTACGGAAGTAGATTGCCCCATCTTCCTTCCGAGGAATGGCTGGTGGGTTTGAACCGTCAGCCTTCTGGTAGCAGTCAAGTGCCTTAGCCAATATGCTACCAGAGCTCCCATAGAGATACCACCTCTGAAACCCAAGGAGAGATCTCTATAAGTCGGGATAGACTCTATGGCAGTGCTTGTTTTACATCCCTACAATTAACATATAATTATTTAGCATCTAGTATTAAGCAATATCCTATGTGCTTGGGGTCTATTACTGAATAACAACAACAAAAACAATCTTTCCACATGTGGGAGCTTACATGTGGGATTATACACACAATAAACATGAGCTCTGGTAGCATAGTGGCTAAGGTACTTGACTGCTAACCAGAAGGCTGGCGGTTCAAACCCACCAGCCACTCCTCGGAAGGAAGGGTGGGCAATCCTACTTCCATAGTGATACTGCCTTGGAAATCCAAGGAGGGGTTGCTATGAGTCAGGGCTGACTCGATGGCACATAACAACAACAGCAACAAACATGAGTAGTATTTATTATGGGAGCTCTGGTAGCATAGTGGCTAATGCACTTGACTGCTAACCAGAAGGCTGGCGGTTCAAACCCACCAGCCACTCCTTGAAAGGAAGATGGGGCAATCTACTTCTGTAGTGATACTGCCTTGGAAACCCAAGGAAGTGTTGTTATGAGTCAGGTCCGACTCGATGGCACATAACAACAACAACAACAACAGTATTTATTATATTAATTGGTGATAATAGCTATAAAAAAAGAAGGAAAAACATGAAGAGTGCTAAGATTGGGGGAAAACCATTTGCAATTTTAAATACGGTGATTAGGGAATATATGAAATACATGTCAATGAAATATATCTGAGGTAAGACTACACAGAGATGCCAGAGTAAATAGCATTGAAGATCTTAGGAATGGCATTTCCAAATCAGAAGAGAGTGGTAATACAAAGACTGTAAGGCAGGAGCTTGACTTTGGTAAGCAGGGAACATGTGGGGACCAGTGATGTTGTAGCAGAGATAAGAAAAACAAAAGGAAGAAGTAGGCCACATCACATAGGCCCCATAGGTAAAAAATAAATACATAAATACATAAATAAATAAATGATAAAGCTTTTTATTGGAGTGCAATTTAAAAACTTTAATGATATGATCTATGATTCAAAAGGATAACTCTTAAGGCTGAATGGAGACGAGATTATGTGGACATAAAATTAGAAGCAAGTAGACTGATTAGGAGACTAATTAATGTAGTCTTCTTAGGGATAGAGTATTGTTGCTTAGCCCAGAGTGGTAGAATCAGAGTAGTGAGAAATGATCATATTCTGGATATATTTAAAGATTGAACCAAGAGGTTCTGGTAATGAGTAGAAAGTGATTAATTTTTTTTTAAGAAAGAAAGAATCATTTATAACTTTCTGGATAGGTGGAGTTTCTTTTCAATGAGATGAGAAAAACAGTTGAAACATCTTGATGGGGTTTGTGTAAGATAGGGAGGAGATTAGGAGTTCGGTTCTGAACATTTTACCTTTGATGAATCTGTTACACATCAGAAGAGACCTCAAATGGGTAGCTGAAAAATGAGTCTAGAATTTAAAAGAGAAGTGAGGGATGGAGTTGTATTTTGAAACATCACAAGACTTCGTGAGGTCCTCAAGGATGTGAATTAGAAAAGAAAGATTATGAGAATGAGCACTGAACTTGAGTTTATCATTCAAACTTTAAGAAGAGGAAAATAAATAAATGAGACTGAAAAACAGTCAAAGATTTTTGTTGTTGTTAGGTGCCATTGCATTGTCCTTGACTCATAGAGACACTATGCACAGCAAAATGCAACACTGCCCGGTCCCACGCCAGCTCCACAATCCCGGCTATACTTGAGCCCATCACTACAGTCACTGTGTCAATCCATCTCGTTGAGGGCCTTCCCCTATTTCGTTGACCCTCCACCTTACCAAGCATGACACCCTTCTCCAGGGAATGGTCCCTTCTGATAAACATGACCAAAGTAGGTGAGACGAACTCTGGCCATTCTTGCTTCCAAGGAGCTTTCCGGGTGTACTTCCTCCTAGACAGATTTGTTAGTTTTTTAGCATTCCGTGGTACTTTCAGCATTCTTCACCAGCACCACAACTCAAACGCATCAATTCTTCTTTGGTCTTCCTTATTCATTGTCCAGCTCTCATATGCATATTAAACGATTGAAAATATTATGGCTTGAGTCAGGCACACCCTAGTCCTTAAGGAGATATCTTTGCTCTCCAGCACTTGAAAGAGGTCTTTTGCAGCTGACTTGCCCAGTGCTATATGGCGTTTGATGTCTTGTCTGCTGCTTCCATTACTGTCGATTGTAGAGCCAAGAAATGTAAAGTCTTTGACAACTTCAATCTTTTCTCCATTTATCTTATGCTCCTCATAGGTCCTGTTGTGAATATTTTTGTTTTCTTTTCGTTGGGTTGTAATCCATACTGCAGACTGTAGTCTTCACTCTTCATCAGTAAGTGCTTCATGTCATCCTCACTTTCAGCAAGTAAAGTTGTGTCATCAGCATATCGCAAGCTGTTAATGATTCTTCCTCCAAACCTGATTCCACGTTCTTCTTCATATAGTCCAGCTTCTC
>NW_006922810.1:203781-207052 GCF_000298275.1 Orycteropus afer afer
GTTCTTTTTGGTACAGTGACTCTGTGTATTCCTTCCATCTTCTTTTGATGCTTCCTGCATCATTCAATATTTTGCCCATAGAATCTTTCAATGCAAAAGTTGGAAACAAGGAAGTCAAAGATTAGAAAAGCAGAAAGTGTAGTATTCTAGAAAGTGTGATATTCTAAAATATAAATGAAGAAAAGCTATCAAGTAAAAGGAAGTACTCAATTATATGATCTTGGAAATTTACCTGTCTAATTACATTAACACCATAGTTACTTAACTCCCTAGTTCTTGTATTTCTTGTTGTTGTTAAATGCCATCAAATCAACTCCAACTCACAGCGAACCTATGCACAAAACAAAGCACTGCCCAGTCGTGTGCCATCTTCACAATCCTTGCCATACTGGCTTCTCTGTAGCAAGTGGATACTCATTTTTTCAAAACATTATTTATTTTATTTTTATTTTTATAGTAATTGTCAACCAAGGTTTCCATTTATATCTATAAAAAAGGCAATCTTTAACATGGACTCTTCTTTCTTTTCTTCTTACTTTTAAGCAGAATTCTGCTCTAAGGAACTGTCCTTGTAATTCTCTTTGCTGTCTAGACTCTACTTATAGAAATTATTTTTTTACTAAAACTTCAAGACTAATGTTTTGTTTCTAAATTTTTAAAAAATATCTCCAGCTAGATGTCCCAAAATTAGCTGAAATTCACCATTTCCAAAGTGGAAGTATCATCTTTTCTTTAAAATTGTTCTTTCCCCTGACATCCATTTGTCTCTTAAAAAACACGGTTACCTATTTTGTGTTTTGAATGAGATTATGTGTTAAATAGATAATATATTTAATTTCTGAAAGTAGTAACCACTCATTTTTTTTGGTCTTCAAGGAGTTCTGATGGCACTGTGGTTAAGGTTACTAACCAAAATGCCAGTTGCTCAAACCTACTAGCCATTCTGCAGAAGAAAGATGAAGCAGTCTCCTTCTGTAAAGATTTACAACCTTGGAAACACTACAGGGCTCCCTATAAGTCAGAATCAAGTTGGTGGGAGTGTTTTTTTTTTTTTTTTTTTTTTTTGTCTCTTCCCTGTCTGCAAATTTTGCAGCTGTTAACTGTACTATATTCCCTCCTTAACTACATTCCTATTAATTTTTGGCATACATCTTCAAAAAACAGCTGAGATGTCACCCTCTCTCCTAATTCCTTAACATTTATTCTCTGCATAAGGACTCAAGCCTTTATTATCACTTTGTAGCACTTATCTCATTTTGTTGTTGTTGTTATGTGCTGTCAAGTTGGACCCATCTCATAACGACCCTTCTTTGGGTTTCCGAGGTGGTATCACTATGGAAGTGGATTGCCCAACCTTCCTTCCAAAGAGTGGCTGGTGGGTTTGAACCATCAGCCTTCTGTTTACCAGTCAAGTGCCTTAGGCACTACACTGCCAGAGCTCCTACTTATCTCATTAGAATCAGGCTAATAGGTCTGGCCTGCTTTTACACTGAGTATCTAGAAATTAATGCTGTGCCAGAATGCACACACACAAGGACTATAAAATGCATATCTGAAGTTTGAGTTCTATTTCAATTATTATATCTTATCACTTAATATCACTTGTAAGTTATTTCACATATTACTCTTTATCAGTTTTGTAACAGCTTTGTAATTCACACACAATAAAATCCATCCATTGAATGTGTACAATTCATTGAGTTTCAGTATACACACTGAGAAAGACTCCTGGTGGTCTAATCTTTAAAATGCTCAGCTGCTAACTGAAAAGTTGAAGATTCAAAATCACCAGATGGTCCATGGAGAAAGATTTGACAGTCTGCTTCTATATAGAGAATACAGCCTTGAAAACCCTATGAGGACAATTCTACTCCATCTCATTGGATCACTATGAGTGGAAGTTGACAGGACAGCAGTGAGTTTGTGTGATTGTTAAGAAGAAACCTTGTCCTCATTAGCTTTCCCTATCCATTTCCCCACCTTCCTCCATTAACCACCAGTTCTATGTAGCCACTAATCTACTCTGTGTCTATAAAGATTTGTCAGGATTCATTCATAATGAAGACTGCATCATTAATTTCCTTTTCATGGTTGAATAATATTTCATTTTATTTGGTATATTTCATTCATATACCAAATATTCTTTGTTCATTCATTCACTGGTGGACATTTGAGTTCTTTCCAAATGTAAGTTATTATGAATAATGTTGCTATGAATATTTTTGTACAAGTTTTTTGTAGACATGTATTTTCATTCCTCTTGGTTATATACTTAGGAGTGGAGTTACTGAGTCATATAATAAATCTTTGAGGAATTTCTTGAGGAAAAAGTCATTTTCCAAAGTGGCTGTATAACTTAACATTCCTACTAAGAGTATGTGAAGATTTCAATTTTTCCACATATCTGCTAATGTTTATTATTAAATATATTTTTGTTTGTAGTCATTCCAGTAGCTGTGAAGTAGATATGGTTTAATTCACATTTACATAGTAACTAATAATGTTAAGTATTTTTTTTTTATGAGCTACTTGCTTGTTCATATATCTTCTTTGAAAGTATCTACATTCAATTATTTTTGCCATTTATTAATTGAGTTTTTGACTTTTTGTTATTGAATCTCAAGTGTTCTTCATATTCCTGGGTAATGTTATTGTTAGGTGCTATTGAGTCATCTCCAACTCATAGCGACCCCACACACAGCAGAATGAAACACTGCCTGGTTGTTTGCCAGCTCCACCATCTCTGCTATACCTAATCTCATCATTGTAGCCACAGTGTCAATCCATCTTGTTGAGGGACTTCTGCTCTTTTGTTGATCTTCCACTTTACCAATCATGATATCCTTCCCCAGGGAATGGTCTCTTCTGGCAACATGACCAAAGTAGGTCAGATGAAGTCTGGCCATTTCCTCTTCCATGAGCTTCCAGCTTCACTTCTTCTAGGACAGATTTGTTAGTTCTTTTAACAGTCCATGGTACTTTCAGCATTCTTTGCCAACACCACAACTCAAAAGCAACAACTCTTCTTCAGTCTTCTTTATTCATTGTCCAGCTCTTACGTGCATTTGAGGAGATTGAAAATACCATGGCTTGTGTCAGGCACACCTTGTTCTCAAGGAAACATCTTTGATCTTCGCCATTTGAAAGAGGTCTTTTGCAACCTATTTGCCAAGTGCCTAAGGCATTTGACTGCTAACCAGAAGGCTGGCAGTTCAAACCCACCAGCCACTCCTATGAAGGAAGGTTTGGCAATCTACTTCCATAATGACAC
>NW_006922810.1:218967-220693 GCF_000298275.1 Orycteropus afer afer
CTGCAAGGCTGGAAACTATGCCACTGGTATGTCAAATACCAGCAGGGTCACCCATGGTGGACAGGTTTCAGTAGAAGTACCAGCCTAAGACAGAACAGGAAGAAGGATGTGGCCAGGTTCACGTCTGAAAAAAGAAAAATTGAAAACCTTATGAATAGCAGAGAAACATTGCCTAATGTACTGCCAGAAGATAGACCTCTAGGTTGGAAAGCACTTAAAATATGAATGAGAAAGAGCTGCCTCCCCAACATAGAGTCAACCTTAGTGACTTAGATAGAATAAAGCTTTTGGGACCTTCATACGCTTGTGAGGCATGACTCAAAATGAGAAGCAACAATTGTAAACATCCATTAGTAATCAGAATGTGGAAAGTATGGAGTAGGAAAATAAGAAGTTGTCAAAAATGAAATAGAACACATAAAGATTGATAGCTTAGGAATTACTGAGCTGAAATGGACTGGTATTGATCATTTTGAATTAAACAATCATGTAGTCTTCTTTGTCTTGAATGAGAAAATTGAAGAGGAATGGCATCACATTGATTGTCAAAAGAATGCTTTAGGATCTATCCTGAAGTATAGTGCTGTCAGTGATAGGATAGGATCACTTACAAGCAAGACCAGTTAATATTATTATTATGCAAATTTGTACACCAACCACTGAAGCCAAAGATAAAGAAATGGAAGGTTTTTTTTTTCAATTTCTGCTGTCTGAAATTGACCAAATGTGCAATCAAGATATATTGATGATTATTGGTGATTGGAAAGTAGAAGCTGGGAAGAAGAAAGAAGGATCAGTAGTTCAAAAATACATCCTTGTGCCTCAAGATAAAACAAAAATCCTCACAACTGGACCAATAACCAATATTATGGTAAATGGAAAAAGATTAAAGTTGTCAAGGATTTTCTTTTACTTGGATACACAAGCAAAGCCCATGGAAGCAGTATTCCAGAATCAGACCACATACTGAGTTGGGCAAATCTGCAGAAGATCAGTTTAAAATGTTTAAGAGCAGGGGGATTTTGGCAAGATGGCAGAATAAGCAGACAAACTACATAGACCTTCTTCAACAAAGAAAAGAGGAACTAATCAACACAGATACGGAAGAAAATCCTGGGGCCCTGAGCTTTGAAAGGAAGGATAGAAGTGGACTAAACTCCTACTAGTAGAAGACTCTGCATGAAAACAGTGAAGAAGGAGACATACGGAGCTTCAGACTATTAGTGGTCCTGATGGCACAGACAGTGTAGATATTGCCAAGTGATGTTAGGACCTAAGAATTAACCTAAAAATTGGCCCTACTAGCCAAGGGCTACATATCAGACTGCACTGGTGGCTAGCGAATAAAAAGGTAAACAGTGAAGAAAGAGACAAATTGAGTTGTGGACTTTGGGCTGTCCAGAAGGTGCAGTCATTTTTAAAATTTACTGACAGTTCAACCATTTTGGATATTTAAAACAACAGCCTGCTGAAACCCCTGGCTCCAAGCTGTCCTTCAGGTTTGGAATTGAACCAAGTCCTGTGGCTTCCAGCCAAACAAAGGACAGGCATATGAGCTTAGCATTTACATTAGGTAGATACACTCCTTGGAGAGACCAATCATGGAAGAATAAAGAGCTTTTTTGTCCAGGGAGACAGCTCAGAGGCAGGAGTGCATGGGAGGGAAGGACACAGGGAAGAGGTAAGTTTGGGGAGGAAGTTGGAAGAGAGCTGTGGTATTGTGAGA
>NW_006922810.1:220793-221800 GCF_000298275.1 Orycteropus afer afer
AAAAACTAATTGGTTAAAGATACAAGGTTTTGTTTCTGGACTTTCATTTCTCTTTTTTTGATCAATATGTCTATTATTACACCATTATCCACTGTTTTTGTTACTGAAGTATTGTAATATATTATGAACTTGAAGAGTCCCCTGATGTGTTCTTTTTTCAAGATTGTTTTGGTTATTTGGAGCCACTTGATAATTCTATATAAATTTGAGGACTGATTTTCTTATTTATGGATAAAGATTATTGAAAATTTAAAATGAATTGCAATGACTTTGGATAGAATTGACATCTTAAAAATATTAAGCCTTCTAATCCATGAGCACAGGATGTCATTCCATTTATTTAGATCTTTTAATTTCCTCATCAGTATTTTTCAGTTTTCAGTTCTATCATAAAATTTTCTGTTTCTGTAATTTTGGTAATAATTTCTCCTTTTATTTTCTGATTTTAGTAATTTAAGTTTTCTGTCTTTTTTCTTGGTCAATTTGTTGATTTTTTCAAAGAGTCATCTTTGGATTTCATGGATGTTCTGCATTGATTTTCTATTCTCTCATGAATTTCTACCCTAATCTTTTTTATCTTCTTCCTTTTCTCTGCGTTAGGTATTTTTACATTTCTTTTTTTCAGTGTCTTAATGTGGATGGTTTGGTTCTTGATTTCAGATTGTTTGTATTTTAAAATAGACATTTGCAGCTATAAGTTTCACTCTAAATACTGCTTTACTGCCTCTCCTACATTTTGGTATTTTATGAGTTGATTTCATTTCATTTCAAAGTATATCTCAATTTCCCTTTTGGTTTCTTCTTGATCATTTATCTCTTAGCAGTGTATCATCTAATTTCAATTGTCATTATATTTTCTAGGGGAGCTCTGGTGGCATAAGCATGACTCTTTTAACATATTTATAACAAATAATTTGAAGTTTTAGTCTATTAAATCCGACATCTCGTCATCCTCACAGGCAGATTCAGTTTTTTGCTTTTTTATCTCATCAATGGTTAAGATTTGT
>NW_006922810.1:221900-224160 GCF_000298275.1 Orycteropus afer afer
ATGCACAGAAAAGGTGGACAATGAATAAGGAAGACCACAGAAATGATGCTTTTGAATTGTTGTTTTGGTGAAGAATATTGAATGTATCATGTACCACTAGAAGAACAAATAAATCTGTCTTGGAGGAAGCAGAGCAGGACTGTCCTTTGAAGTGAGAATGGCTTGACTTTATCTCTTGTAATTTGATAATGTCATCAGAAGGGTTCAACTCCTAAAGAAGGACATCATGCTTGGTAAAGCAGAGGATCACCAAAAAGGGGAAGACTGTGAACAAGACAGATTGACAGGAGACAGTGACTGCAACAAAGGGCTCAAACATGATGATTGTGAAGATGGCACAAATCTAGAAAGTGTTTTATTCTAGTGTAAATGGAGTTGCTATGAGTCTAAAGTGACTTGACATCACCTAACCACAACAACAAGCTTAATTTAAAGGTGAAAGAAGTGAGTTGTAGAGAAGTTAAGCAACTGTCAAAATGCATGCCTGCCTGACTCTGAAACACCATCACACTGTCCTGTAGCCTCTGTAAAAAGAGCCTTCTGATAAAGTGTAAAATCATGACTCTTGAACAGATGAACAAGTGTCAAATTTTTATTTAACTCGTTAATTAGTAACGTTACTAAATAATTTATTACATATGGTCTAAAGGAGTATCCAAAGAACTGGCATACATATATCCTCATGAAGAATGATGAAACAAATTAGTTAAATACATGCAAACTTAGCTTCTCCACAGAGGGGAAGAAATACACTTTTCTATTAGAAGACTGGGCAATCAGCTTCCATAGAGATACTGCCTCAGAAACCCAAGAAGAGGTCTCTATGAGTCGGAACTGACTTTACAGCAGTGATTTTTTTTTTTTTTTTTTTTTTTTTTTTAAGATATAATTTAGTTCTGTGTCTAAGGACAAGAACCATTTGCATTACTGTCAGTTTTTTTTTTGCAAATTAACTTCTATGTTTATATAATATAGCTATGTAAAACTGAGGATCTAGATAGGGTTTACTTAGTCTTTTTCAATTTTTCTTTCTAATATTCATAGAATAGCCTCTCTCAGCTTAAGTATAAAGTATGTATTGCAGGTTTTATTGTGTCTCCCTAAAAATATGTTGAAGTCCTAATACCCTGTACATTTATTTAATCTGAACTTATTTGGAAATAGGAACTTTATAGATATAATCAAGTTAAGATGAAATCAGATAGAAGTAAGATGCCCTTATAACAAGGTCATGTGAAAATTCAGGGACACAGAGACACACAGAATGGGTGAGATTGTAGTGCTGCAATTGCAAGGGGAAGATTCTCCCTCAGAGCCTCCAGAAGGGCCAACCATACTGACACTTTGGTTTTAGACTTCTCCTCTACACAACTATATATATTAAATTTCTGTTATTTTATGTGTCACTCAGAAGGCTGGTGGTTCAAACCCACTAGCCACTCCTCAGAAAGAAGGTTGGGCAATCTACTTCTGTAGTGATACTACCTTGGAAACCCGAGGAGGGGTTGCTATGAGTGGGATCTGACACGACAGCAGTGAGTTTGTTTTTTTTTGTGTGTGTTTTTAGTTTGTAGCTAAAGGATACCAGGAAACAAGCCAACAGTTGTTTGGAACAGATTAAGCTTTGCCAGACCCAAGGCAATGTCTTTACAATAGGATTAGGGAAACCAGGAAGCAAATAGAGCAGTTTGGAATGCTAAAGGAAACGAACTTATCTCTCAGTTTGTCATACTATGGTGGCTTGAGTGTTTCTGTGAGGCTCGATGATAGGCCACCAGTATTTCAAATGCCAACAGGGTTACCTAGGGTAGACAGGTTGACCAGAGCTTCCAGACTAAAACAGAATTAGAAGAAGGAAGAGGCCATCCATTCAAAGCATTGGCCACTGAAAATCTTATGAATAGCAGTGAAACATTATCTGATATGTTACTGGAAAACTTTATGAACAACCTTGAAACATTGTCCAATATAGTGCCAGGAGATGGACCCTCAGTCAGAGGGCACTCAAAACATGCAAAGGGAAGAGATGCCTTCTCAGAGTAGAGCTGGCCTTAATGATGTGGATAGATTAAAGCTTTTGGGACCTCCATTTGCTGATGTGGCATGACACAAAAAGAGATGAAACAGCCACAACAATCCATTAATAATCAGAAAATGCAATGCGTGAAATATGAATCTAAGAAAATAGGAAATTGTCAAAAATGAAATGGAATCCATAAATATTGATATTTTAAGCATTGTTGTTGTTGTTATTTGCCGT
>NW_006922811.1:0-8932 GCF_000298275.1 Orycteropus afer afer
AAACCTACAATCTCCAAGAGAAAGAAAATGATAAGGATTAGAACAAAAATAAATGAAACAGAAAACAGAGAAAGAATAAACAAAACTAGAAGTTGGTTCCTAAAAAAGTGACAAACCACTGGCAAATTTAACAAAGGAAAAGAAAGAGAAGATGCAAATAACACTAATGAGAAATGAAGTGAGTGGTGTCACAACAGAACCAATCAAAATAAAAAGGATAATAACAATATATTGTAAGGAACTGTACTCCAACTAACTTGAAAACCTAGAAAAAATGGACACATTTCTAGAAACACATGACCTACCTAAACTTATGCAGACTGAGGTATTAAATTTGAACAGACCCATAACAAAAGAAGAAATAGAACATGTCATTTAAGAAAAAAAAAAAAAAAACTCCTAAAGCAAACCACCTTGAGGGAATGAGTCACTGGGCCTGGAGACTCAGGTCCATGATCATGGGAGACATCAAGGTCAATTGGCATAATATAGTCCACAAAGAAAGACAATATTCTATGTCCTACTTTAGTGAGTAGCAGTGGATGCCTTAAAGGCCTGCAATCAGCCATCTAAGGTGCAACAACTGGTATCTCCCCATCCTGAGCAAAGAAGAGTAAAGAAAATCAAAGAAGTATGGAAACAATTAGTCCTAAAGACGAATGTACCATGCAAACTCCAGCTTCCACAACCCTGAGACTAGAAGAACTAGATGATGCCTGGCCACCACTGTTGACTGCTCTGAAAGGGATCACAATGGAAGGTCCTGGATAGAGTGGGAGAAAAATGTGGAACAAAACTCAAAATCATAAAAAGACCAGACTTACTGGTTTGATAGAGACTGGTGGAACCCCTGAGGCTATTGCCCTTAGTCTCCCTGAACTCACCCCAATGGTTTACCTTTCAGCCAAACAATTGTTGTTGTCGTTGTTATGTGCTGTCAAGTCAGCCCCAACTCATAGCGACCCCTCCTTGGGTTGCCAAGGCAGTATCACTACGGAAGTAGATTGCCCAACCTTCCTTCCAAGGAGTAGCTGGTGGGTTTGAACCTCCAGCCTTCTGGTTAGCAGTCAAGTGCCTCAGGCACTTTGCTACCAGAACTCCTAGCCAAACAATAGACAGGCCTATAAGGTGAACAGTAACACCAGGGAGGTACACACTCCTTAGAACAATCAACCATAGGGGATCAAAAGGTCAATATTTGCCCAGGGATAAAGTTTAGAAGGCAGGAAGAGAAAGTAAAGAAGAACAAATGGAAATGGTAAACACAGAGAGGAAGTGGGAAGAGTGCTGTTACATTGTGGGGAGTAAAATCAATATCACAAAAAAAACTGTGTGGGAAATTGTTTAATGGAAAACCAGTTTGCTCTGTAAACTTTTACTCAAATCACAATAAAAAGGTTTTTTTTAAAAAAGTATTTAAAAAGGCTCCTGTTCTTTAGAGTATACCTTAGTTCCCAAAGGTAGCAGGAGTCATTCCCCACCCCGTACAAGTTCCAACTAGAGGAAATGCCAAGATGGCCAGTTCAACGAACTTGGTGTCACTGCAGAGGTCAGAGGGCTGGCCTGGAAGTCAGAAGGCCTAGTTTCAAGTTCTGGGCCTTCTGACACTGTGACCTAGTCAACACGACATTTCCTCAACAGGCTTAGGGCACCTCCATGTTTAGGGCACCAACAGGAGTACAAAAAAAGAGAGTGAAAAAGAATATAGTAAGAAGCCATTTTAATTTCAATATGCATGTGAACTTTGAGTTATTTTTTAAAATAAGATTTTATTTGAAGGTTTGGTGTTGCTTTTATTTTGGAATTACATATGGAGAGAGACTCTAATATTTTCTGCACTCATGTCCACCAAAGGTCTTGATCCAGCTGGGTGTCTTCGAACAAGTCCCTTCCCCTTTCTGGACCTCGGTTGTTGGCTGCTATGCCCACAGTGGTTACTGATTGAATTTTTGGTGCCACATAGTCTAAACTGTCCTTACCCAAGACAGAAGGGTTCACGGAGGGATACTCTATATGTGTCACTCTCCTACTAACACTTTCAGCTTTATAAAGTTCAAAGTTGATTCCAAGAGCCATAATTTGAAACTTCTCCTATTACTCTACTATTCAGTAATCCTGGTACTTTTTATTCCCTTAGCTGTTCATGTGTCTGAAAAAGGAGTTTGTTAAATTTCTTATTTCTAAAGTGGAGGAAATTCTAACAAACTTTTTGGTATCTAAATTTCTAGGAAAGACGTTTTTAACACATGGAAATACCATGAAGCAGACCAGGAATTTCACAGTATTTAAAAAGAAAATGGGCTTGATTCCCCTTCCCACTCTGTCAACCCATTGTCCCAAGGGCTCTGGAGATGAAAGGTAGGACAGAGATAAAGTGAGCCATGGCAGACTGCCTGTTCCAAGTCCCCAAAGTACCCTCCCACTGCCTGACTCAAACAGGCTGTATACCAGCCTCAGTACCAATGCTGGCCAGTTTCAAGGTCTAAGACATCTCATCTAGAGGTGAACTGGCTACAGTCTAGGGTTGCAGTTTTCCTTTTTTTTTTTTCTTTAGATTTACACCAATCTTCTCATACACTGTAATTATGATTTAAACATAAATAAACCAGCTGTCCTTTCTGATCTGGGGCCAGAGTTGCCACAAAGTTGGAAAATCTGGAGGCAAAAATTTAATATTAATATGAAGAGGGTGTTTCCATCGTCCACCTAATTGGCTATATTCAAACCAAAGTAATTGTAAGAAGCAACAGAGCGTCTTTCCCAAAGCAAGTTCATGGGCTAGCTCTCCAGTGTTATTAAACATACTTAGAGTTATCTAGTGCTTCAGTGACTCCCTTGCTGGCAAAGGAGATATTATATCCCTAGGTTAATGGCCTGATTGCTTTTGGAATGATCATATAAGCACCTACAGACTTTAAATATATCTCTAAGGGAGGAGTTGGAAAGCTCGAATTTACTCACCATATGGCAGCAGGCATGGAGCTATTTCCTACTGGCTTCGATCATATCATGCTTGAGCTGAATAACACAGAGTACAGGCCACAATTGCAATAAAATAGGTCACATTCAAAGCCAAATGGGAGGAAAACAATTTATAGGCAGAACCATGCCAAGGATGTGGCAACTCCCACAGATCCACAACCAGAGGGGCTGCCATCTAGGGAGCTGATAAACTCCATTAGTATGCCCTGTCCTCCTTCCACTTACCATGCCTCACCCCATACCAGTTACAAGAACTTCTAGGGCAGTGTCAAAGGGGTTCAAGTCACAAAAAGAACATCCTTCAGTAGGACAAAGGTATTGCCAGACCCAGTTCCATCCTTGTAAACTTGGAGATGGTGAGATGTGACCTGGGATTGTCTAGAGAAACACCTTGAACTCCTTTTTGCATCAACTTTCTTCTTTACCTCTCCCTCAAAGGATCTTTGGTGGTACAGTGGTTAAAGCATTTCGCTGCTAACCGAAAGGACGGTGGTTCAAACCCACCAGCCACTCTGTGGAAGAAAGGTAAGGCTGTCTGTTTCCATAAAGATTTATAGCCTTGGAAACCCTATGGGGACGGTTCTACTCTGTCCTATAGGGTCACTATGAGTCAACATTGACTCAATGGCAGTGGGTTTGGTTTTGGCTTTTGGATGTCTCCCTCTCCTCGCCCTGTCCCTGTTCTGCTGACTGCCAGGGCTCCTGCCCAGTCTGCAGTGTGGTCTCTGCAAGTCTCAATGGCCCAGTCTAACTTTCTACTACTCAGTCAGTGAGTGGTAGCTAAGCTGTTCCTGCAGCGATGCTAGAAGCTGCTGGCCTGTCAGGGTGTCACTTACTCTTGCCATGTTGCTTTCAAACCTTCCTCCCTATTCCCATGTCTTTCCTGCTCCCTTGGCAGGCTGTAAGAAATAGCCAGAGGAAGAATTTGGGAGAAATCCAGTCAGACAGAGAAAATGTAAGGTAAAATGCTGACTGGTTGTACTGATTATCACCAAAATATTCAGTAGCGCAGCGGAAAAGCTAGGAGGAAAAGATACAGGGAAGAGAAAAAAGTAAGACAGCACAATGGTAAAAAAAAAAAAAAAAAAACACCTTGTGGAGGTTTATGCCTGAGTGACAAGGGGACCTCAGATGGTGCACTGATTATGCTCCCCAACTGCATTTGGCTCTTATGCTCAGTCCATTGCTGAGAAGGCCTAATTTGAATACTAGGCAAATCAAAGTTCCTAAAGAGAAAAGAGCACTCAGGGAATCTAAGGCAGGGCATTATACCAGATAATGAAAAATCAGACCTTTTTACCAACTTACAGTAGGAAGCTATGTTCCATTTATGTAGAAGTTCTTTCAGTGCCTCTGAGCGAACTATTAGTATATTCCAAAGGCAGGTGACCACACTAAAGATGAGAGGTGGTCAGTCTTCTAGCTTTTGCAAACTTCAAAGGAAAGAATTCTCAGAAGCCAAACCAATCCAACTTATTTTAAGAATTTTTCCCCTCCTTTAAAAGGCCATTGGAAAGAGCCACCTCTTTCTAACACAGCAGACCATTTGAAAGGGTTAGGTCCCAAGGCTATTTGGTGAAGACTTACCTTACCTCACATGGAAAGGGCTCACTTATTCAGTGGACAGAAAGATGTAAGCTGGACAACTAGAGCCTCCTCCTTGTTCTTAACTTATCCTGATGAACTCAGTAGGTGACTCTCTGCAAGCTAACTTACCAAATTTTTCCTAGGCTAGTCCTAATAGTCAGTAGAACCTCACACACACACACACACACACACACACACACACAAACACCTTCTTACCCTTTTTGTTAACAGATCTAGAACCACAGCTTTCCTGTCCCCTGCCATGCAGGGGATTCTGGACCCATGCTTACATTCCATTTTTAAGTCATCTATGTCTTCCACTTTCTTTTTCTCACAAGACCCAATTCATCTTTCTCCACCATCTACCTCAGAAGTCAGAGATCTTTGTGCAGAGGAATGCCACACGTTCTGACTCCTGTCTTACTGGATAGTGGAGGGAGGTTTGCAATGGAGAGAGGCAGACCCTGGCAATTATCTTCCAAGACAGCTGGAGGCTGCACTAAGGCTTACACTCAAAAGTCAGTCAGAAGCCAGCTCTTGCCTCCATGTGAAACTTTCTGGCCACACTGGTGCTTTGCTGCTTCTCTCTGCTAACTTTCTGGAAGCACCAACCCGCCCTGGTATCTGGCATGCCTAAGCCATGGGCGGCATTTCCAGCACATCCAGACTCCTTGATTTCAAAAGAAACCCCACACTCTAATGGAGACACTGGATTTCCACTGAGAGAGGAACCTCCATTCAAAGTGTTGGGGGCCAGAGTAGTAAAGGACAAGGGCTTGCTAAGCTCAGCAAGGCTCAGCAAGCGCACCGCTGGGACCTGGCATTTCTCAGGCATTGCTGATTCCTAAAGTGAATGCACTTCAGGAAACTGATAACAGTTCCTTTAAACGGTTCTCTCAAGCAAATCTGTGCTGCCAGACTCAAGTAGTAAGGGGTCAGCGAAGCCCGGAACAGTCTCCATTCCACCCTACCCCTCCTCCACTCCCAGCATAGCGGCCCAGTAGCTCTGAGAGCACCTGCAGAAGCAGCCAGGAGGGCACTCATGCTCCTGCACGTGTGAGTCGCTTTCATACTCCAGCGCAAAGTTGCAGGAGTTTAAAGTTGGCAAGCGCTGCACCCAGGTTTCTGTGGCTGTGTAGGTGCCAGGCCGCTCCAGCAAGCTTTCCGAGGTGGACAAGCTCCTAGAACTTATTAGAAACACCAGCAGCACAGCCCTTCGGTTCCAGACGCCACTAGAATGGGGATGCATCTGGCCTGAGGGCGGCGCCAAAGCTGTACGGACCCAGCTGCTCCCAGAAACCCTGCAGGGTCCCCCGCTCCCTTCCCCCAGACCCCTAGCAGGAGGCTAACAACCCCCAGGGCCAGGAATCCAGAGAGCACTTGGCCACTCAGGATAATGCAGCCTGGTCCTGGAGCAGGAAGTTCCAGAGGTAGAGTGGTGGTGGGGGTCAGGGAAACAGGATCCTCGCAGTTCCCTAGGGGAGAGGAAGGGAAGGGAGGGGAGGGGAGGACAGAGAAGAAGAGGGGCTGGAACCGGGAGGGTCCAGAGCCTCATGCTGACTAGCGCCCCCAGAGGTGGGGCAGACGTGAGGCTGCGAGCTCCCAGGCACAGTTTACCTATCTCTTCCTGATGGTCCTCCAGGCCGAGCAGGCGGCAGGGAAGGCGGCGGTGGAGACGTGCTGTGCGCCGAGACAGGCTGTCTGTGCGGTGCCCCAAGGCCAGCAGGTGCCCCTCGAGGTCCTCAAGCAAAGCCAGCGAGTGGCCACAGAGGTCGGCGAGCTGCCGGAGCAGACTGAGCGAGGCCAGGTGGCTCAGGTCGCGGAGCTCCGCCAGCAGCCTTGGCTGGTTGCGTGGACACAGGCGCTGGGGCACGACGGTGCGCCTGTAGAAAGGCATCCTGCGCGCGGGGAATCACCCTGGCGGCGTGGCGGGTCCGCTCTGATTAACGTCCCTGGCCCCCGCACCCTGGAGCGTTGGGCCCAGCTGCGAGTGTAGCAGGCCCGCAATCGGGCGGGTGCCTAGGAAGCCAGGAGGGGTGAGGGGCGGGCTGACGGTTCCCAGCCTGGAGCGCAGGCTCCCCCAGGCTGCACACTCGTCTGAGCCACCAGTCCCTCTGACTTTCCTTAGCCCCGGCTCCTCCTCCCCGCCTTTCTCCACCTCCTCCTCCTTCGTTCTGTCACTTCGGGATCCCCCCACCCACTTTTTTTTTTTTTTTTTTGCAGTCAGACATTCTCAGATTAAGGCTTGATCTGGGAGAGGAGGGAAAGGGAAGCAGGAGTAAAAGGAGCGAACTGGAGAGTGAAAGAAGGAATGTCTACATGACTGGTGTGTGTGTGTATGTGTGTGTGTGTGTGATGTTCAGTACAGTGTGTGTTCATGCCTCCTCCTGTGGAACTTATGTCCCAGTACTGACAGTTAAAGTTGTTTTCTGCTTTGTTTTTTTTAACTTAAACTTTTTCCCTACATAAACAATAAAAATTAAAACCCACTCGCACTCCCACCAGCGAGTAACCATCAAGGCTGTACAACATAGTCTGACTTCATTCATCTAGCTTTCCTTGTCCAAACGTGTACTCGCTGCCACACACGGGCTAGAGTACCACACGGCTTTCTAGAGCCCTGAAGCTTGAAAATGAAGGGAAAAGAATCAACTGTCTCTGGGGCATCCCACAGTACCTGAAATTAATTAATGAAATTAAACAATTAACTAAGGATTCTGGAATTAATGAGGGAAAACAAGCCTATTCCCTGGAAATGTAGATTCTATTTGGGTAGACAAACACCTCTCCATATTTTATATAAAAAGGGAGCCAGGATGGGCTCCATCTCTGGTCAAACTGGGTTCCTATAACATCCAGCAAAGGAGGGGTACAGGAACCAGGGCGTGTTTTCAGTAATGACAGCCCTGCCATCCCATCCTGGTTTCTCTCCATTCTAGAAGATAGAAGACAGGAGAACACTGGTGTCCTCAGAGTGTGTGTGTATTCTTGTGTACTTGGGGAGTTTACACTCAGAACGTTTGTTTTCAACATACTGGGCTCTCATCTGATCCTCCTCTAGCCCACCACTTTGAGTTTGATGTCTTCCATTTCTTCCTTCCTTCTCTTAACTGGAAGCAAAGAAGAATCACCAGTAGTTGGAAAATATGCCCTTGGTGATACAAATGACACCAGAGATCACATGATAGAGTTTTGCAAAACCAACAACTTGTTCATTGCAAATACCTCTTTTCAACATCACAGACATCAGCTATACACGTGGACTTCACCAGATGGAGTACACAGGAATTAGATTGACTACATCTGTGGCAAGAGGAGATGGAAAAACTCACTATCTTCAGCTAAAACAAGGCCAGGAGCTGCCTGTGGAACAGACCATGAGTTGCTCTTATGAAAGTTCAAGTTGAAGCTGAAGACAATTAAAACAAGTCCATGAAAGCCAAAACATGACCTTGATTACATCTTTCCTGAATTTAGAGACCATCTGAGGAATAGATTTGATGCATTGAACACCAATGACCGAAAACCAGAAGAATTGTGGAATGACATCAAGAACATCATCCATGAAGAAAGAAAAAGGTCATTACAAAGACAGGAAAGGAAGAAAAGACCAAAATGTATGTCAGAAGAAACTCTGAAACTTGCCCTTGAGCAGAGAGAAGCTATAGCAAATGGAAGAAATGACAAGATAAAAGAAGTGAAAAGAAGATTTCAAAGGGCAGCTCAAGAAGACAAAGTCAATTATTATAACGAAATATGCAAAGACCTGGAGTTAGAAAAACAAAAGGGAAGAACACACACAGCATTTCTCAAGCCAAAAAAAGCTGAAGAAAAAATTCAAGCCTTGAGTTGCAATATTGAAAAATTCAATGGGCAAAATATTGAATGATGGAGGAAACATAGGAGTTCTGGTGGTGTAGGAAATATCAAAAGAAGATGGAAGGAAAACACAGAGTTACTGTACCAGAAAGAATTGGTCAGTGTTCATCCATTTCAGGAGGTGGTATATGATCAAGAACCAATGGTATTGAGGGAAGAAATCAAACCTGCACTGAAGGAATTGGCAAAGAATAAAGCTCCAGGAATTGACAGAATACCCACTGAGATATTTCAACAAACAGATGCCATGCTGCAGGCACTCACTTGTCTATGCCAAGAAATTTGGAAGACAGCTACCTGGCCAACTGACTGGAAAAGATCCATATTTGTACCCATTCCAAAGAAAGATGGTCCCACAGAATGTGCAAATTATCTAACCATGTCATTAATATCACATACAAGTAAAATCTTTTTTTTTTTTTTTATTAGGATTTGGGTGAAGATTTACAGAGTAAATTCACTTTTCATACAGCAGTTCACATAT
>NW_006922811.1:10678-15050 GCF_000298275.1 Orycteropus afer afer
TGTCATTTGAACAGAATAAGGGGATACTGCATGGTTAGAAATCAGGAAGGGAGTGTGTCAGGGTTGTATCCTTTCACAATACTTATCCAATCTGTCTGCTGAACAAATAATCCGAGAAGCTGGACTATATGAAGAAGAACATGGCAACAGGATTAGAGGAAGTTTCGTTAAAACCTGCAATATGCCGATGACACAACTTTGCTTGCTGTAAGAGAAGATGACTTGAAGTGCTTACTGATGAAGATTAAAGACTTCAGTCTGCAGTATGGATTACATCTCAACATAAAGAAAATGAAAATCCTCACAACTGGACCAATAAGCAGCATCACAATAAATGGAGAAAAGATTGAAGTTGTTAAAGATTTCATGTTACTTGGTTTTACAATCAATAGCAATGGAAGCAGCAGTTAAGACATCAGACAATGTATTGCTCTGGGCTAATCTGCTTCAAAAGACCTTTATCAAGTGCTAAAGAGTTGTCTCCTTGAAGACTAAAGTGCGCCTAAACCAAGCCATAATATTTTCAATTGCCTCATATGCATGTGAGAGCTGGACAATGAACAAGGAAGACCCAAGAAGAGTTGATGCTTTTGAGTTGTGGGTGTTGGCGAAGAATATTGAAACTACCATGGCCTGCCAAAAGAACTAACAAATATGTCCTGGAAGAGGTGCAGCTGGAATGCTCCTTGGATGTGAGAATGTCCAGACTTCATCTCACCTACTTTGGTTATGTTGTCAGAAGGGACCGTTCCCTGGAGAAGGGTATCATGGTTGGCAAAGTGGAGGGTTAGCAAAGAAGGGGAAGACCCTCAACGAGATGGACTGACACAGTGGCTGCAACGATGGGCTCAGTTATAGCAAGGATTGTGATGCTGGCACAAGACCAGGCAGTGTTTCATTCTGTTGTGCATAGGGTCGCTATGAGTAGGAGCCGACTCGTTGGCACCTAACAACAACAATTTAATTCTCTCTTCATCCTTCCTCTTTAAAATATTCACAATATTTCTTTTAGTAAAACAATTTTAACAAAATACCTGTATTTGCAATAATGATCCACAGTGAGATCTGTTCTGATTCATTCCCTCAGACAATTGTTTCTTAAACAGTTCAAGAAGGCTTTACAACTTTGTAAGAGTAATTTGATTACCCTTTTCAGTAAATATTTTTTCGTTGTTCAGTAAATTGGTACATGGAAACTAGAAATTTTGGATTCTCATTTAAATAAGGATAAACAAATAAGACAACCCCCTTTCAAAACTGTAAAAGCCAGTTGCAGAATGAAGACCCTTAAATTCTGTTTAGCAAACTCAAATATGAGGCAAGAGAGTGACTGACAGGAAGTAGGGACTTAGCTGAACTCTCCAGGGATACTTTTCCTTGATCTACAAGCTGTTTATACTGATCTCAGTTTGAGAGGAGAAATGAGGTCCCAACAGATTGAAGAAGACTGTGTAGGCAGAGGTTCACTGCCTGAGAGCAGCAGGTCATGGCCTGGCATAGTGGCCGAGCAACTCTCACTACTCCGATTCATGAAGCTGATGAATCTTTCAGGGTTCTATAATAAAAATTCAACTACAAGCAAATTGATGTTGGCCTCATGCCCTTCTCCCCAGCTAAGTCCCCTCACTGCAGCCTCTTCAATACCCTAGTCCTGGCTTCCATCAAGGAAGCATCAAAGACTTTTAAGGGAGCCACCTCAAAACAACACCCTTTCCCCTCCCTTCCCAGGACTAGACTGGAGCTTCATATATTGTGGAAGAATTTGAAGGAATATAAATCCTTGCCTTACTTCTTATCTCTGTTTTCTTCCCAACAGTAAAGACTTCAAGTGAGGTGCTGCTTTGGGCTTGAGAGTCTTTCCTGAATGCAGAGAACCCCTGGGGAAGGAGCACAGGGGACTGGTCCTATAAGTGCCTTAGTCCAGTCAAGCCCATTAGGGCAAGAAATGAGGCAAAAAGTTCCACTCCTGTGCTCCTACTTCCCCGTCCAACACAGTATTCATCACGGTGTACTGGAGAGCAATACTGTCATCCTTACTTAACAAATAATATTTATTTTGTAATAATATTATCTTCCCCATTAGACTGTTAGCTCCACGAAGTCTTACCTATTTTGTTCATTGCTGTATGCCCAGTGCCAAGCCCAGTGACTGACACACAGTAGGCATTCAGAAAATGTATATTGAATGGATGAATAAATCAAGCGCTGGATTGTAGGCAGTCAGGTATGAAGCACCTCACTAAAGGATTTAATTTGGCCCAAAGGCAATAGAGGGTCATTTTGGATTGTGGAACAGACCACTGCCTAACATAGGAAAGGAGATGCTTCAGAAATTTTCATCAGGAGAAAAATGGAAAAGCCAACTGTGAGGGCACCCATATCCCCAGGGCCAAGAAACCAATAAGTGCTCTTTGAATTCAACATTGGCTTTGATTAGCCTATAAACTCTGGAAGTTCACAAAGTTCAGAAGAGGGAAAATGCAAAGAAGAGAAAAAGAGGCCTCTCACAACCAAACCAGGCCTGAAAGTGCTGGGTGTTACTTACCACACAACAACTCTCAAACTTCAGGCCTGCGGCCATTATGCTTGGAGTTGCAATCTGAGCCTAAACAGGGCCCAACTTTGGACTCAGATATGGGTCTGGGCTAGAAGCAAAGACTGAGAAATGTGGCCAGAGACATAGGAAGGAAGCAGAGGAGAATTGACCACTTATGATCAGCAAGCCTCCTGCCTTTCTCCCCATCTCCCATCCTACATACCTAGCTGCTGCTAAGAAGCAAAAATTTCAATAAAAAAATTAATTTGAAAGAATAGATAAGCCATAGCTCTGACAAGATGGCAGACTAGGCAGAAAGACTGCACAGACCCTCTTCAACAAAGAAAAGGGAAACCAATTAACACAGACACAGAAGATAATTCTTGACCCCTGAGCCTTGAAGGGAAGGATATAGAAGTGGACTAAACCCCAACTAGCAGAAGAATCTACGTGAAAATACCAAAAAAAGAAGACATACAGAGCTGCAGTCTGGCGATGATCCTGAGTGATCCTAATGGCACAGACAACTTGGAGAGTCCCAAATGCTGGTAGGACTTAAGAATTAACCTAAAAATCAGCCCTGCTAGCCAGGGACTTCACGGAGGACTGCTCCGGTGGCTGGGGAATAAACAGAGAAGGTGAAGAGAAAGACGGGCTGAGCTGTGGAATTTTGCCTGTCCGGAGGGCACCACCATTTTTAAGATCTAAAAACTGCTTGACTATATTGGATATTTAAAGAGACAGTGCACTTTTGCAGATTCCTGGGGCTTAAGAACACGTTCTGCTTTCCAGCAAACCCAAGAACCCTCCGGACCTGCAAGACTGAAAAGGTACGACATTCCTCTTGTTACTCTGATACCCCACACCCACTTGCTGAGTGGAGGTGCGGCCATCCCCCACTCCCACCTACCTTCTGGGCCCACAGGAATGCCATCACAGGCTGTGTGCTCAGACGGAGACTGGGTGCCCTGCCCTGTCCTCCACTGATTTTGTTTAATTTTTTTTTCTCTTTTTTTATTTTTATCTTTTTCACTTTCTTTTTTCTGGTGATTAGTTTTCTTGTATTTGTCTGTTTAAAAACAACTATTATTATTAATACTTTTGTCTTTTTTTACTATTAATCTTCCACTCCCAAGAGCTACTTTTCAGCATTTTTTCTTTTACCTGTTCCTGGTTGAAATTTTTTTTTTTTAAATTTAACTCCCCCCCCCCTTTTTTTCTAGTGGTTAACCATATTCCTTATTTTTCTTTTTGCATTTTTCCCATCTTTTTTTCCTTCTTATTCTCATTCTCTACTTTTTTTTTTCTTTTAATGCCCTACCCAAGATATTGCATGTATTCTTGTTTTTTGTTCTTCTTTTTCCCTTTTTTGGTTACTGTTCCTGTGTGATTACATGGTGTGTTTTTTGTCAATGTGCTTTTAGTTTTTTAATGGTTATTCAATTGTAATTTGTGTCTAAATGAGTGGGAGACAACAACAGTCCCCATAAGACACAACTACACCCACACCTCCTACAACTTCACTTACTGAGCAAGAGCCACTAACTCCTTCTCCACCAATGAGCCAACGATAAAAGAACCACCAAGAGCCTGAATCACCCTTGGCTGCTCTTCACAAACAGTTAAATGAGAACTAAATACAACAAGGCCATGATGCCTCGGAGAAAACAGACCATCACAGTCCACACAAAGAAGCAAGATAAAGTGGTAGAAACAAGGGAACAGGATACAGACCCAGAACACATACCTGAGGAAGAAGCAGCATTGGAACTCTCTGATAAGGAACTCAAAAGAATCATATTTAGGTATCTTCAAAGGATTGAGAGACAGACCAAA
>NW_006922811.1:26677-28121 GCF_000298275.1 Orycteropus afer afer
TTTTTTTTTTTTCATTCTTCTTCACTCCCAACACCATGAGACCATTAGCTGCATTTTGGATGCTTGAAAGCTTTTAAGATTCCAGTCGCTACTCACCAATGTAGGATGTGGAGCAACACTTTTATGTATTTTGTTGTGTCAATTGAGTCTGGTGTATCCCAGTACCCCAGTACTATGGTCCTGAGTAGTAGATCTATTGGATCTCTCTCCCATAGTATCAGGATGTCTGTGAGGGATTACTCTGTGTCTTTCCTCTATTGTTTCTGTAAGGACTGCAGGTATTTTGTATCATTGGTGTCTGTGCAAGATTAGCCTCAGCTGAAGCTATCCTTGGTCTAGAGTATACCTCTATTCACTGACCCCTGTCTGATCATCTCAGGTGTTTATGTGTTTATCTGTATAGCCTAGTGTTTGGTGTTAAGGGCAATGTGGTATTTTGGACACATTGGTTGGTTTTAGCATCTGTTGTCTATCTCTTATGTGCACAGTTTGGTGTCCTCTCATTTCCCAATGTTATTGTGGTAGGTCATATATCCTTCCCGTATATCCCTCCCCCTACCCATGTCAGTGTGTAAGCCCCAACTAGCCCTAAATTAATCCCTCCCATTCCCTCCCCATCCCAGTAACCTACTAGGTGAGTTCCCTTTCCCAAGCAAACCCTTCTCTGTCTTTTTACTTGTCCTTCTGTGATTGACTTATTTCACTCAGCATAGTGTCCTCCAGGTTCACCCATGTTGCAAGATGATTCACGTATACCTTCTTGTTCTTTAATGTGGCATAGTATTCCATTGTGTGTATATACCATAATTTGGTTATCCACTCATCCATTGATGGGCATTTAGGTTGTTTCCATCTCTTTGCTATTTTGAATTGTGCTGCAGTGAACATAGGTGTACATATGTCTGTTCTGTTCATGTGCTATCTCTCACCTCTTCAGGATATAATCCTAGTAATGGAATTGCTGGGTCAAATGGTATTTCTAGTTTCAGTTTTTTAAGGAAATGCCATACTGTTTGCCAAATGGTTGTACCATTTTACAATCCCACCAGCAGTGCACAAGAGTTCCAATCGCTCCACAACCTGCCAGCATTTGTTAATATCTGATCTGTTGAACTTTGCTATTATTGCTGGAGTGAGATGATATCTCATCATTGTTTTGATTAGGGTTAGTCTCACTTTCAAATATTCTTGCATTCAATAAGTAATTTTATCTTAACGTGCTTGCTTTACTCAGAAAAAATTATATCAGGCCACTCCCTGACTGTTCTACTCTAGACCTAATAACCGTCAACCCTTTCCTGCTAAACTTCTATTTCCCACCAAAGTTCTAAAGTAGCAAGTAAAAGTCTTTAGCCTCCCTAAAACCAAAAACAAACTCACTGCCGTTGAGTCGGATCTAACTCATAGCAAACCCTCCTTGGGTTTCTGAGGCAATATCACCTCA
>NW_006922811.1:29175-31759 GCF_000298275.1 Orycteropus afer afer
AACCCTCATCTGTTGTTGGTGGGAATGCAAAATGGTATACCCACTGTGGAATATAGTTGGTAGTTCCTCAGAAAGTTAAATGTAGAGCTACCATATGACCCAGAAATTCCACTCTTTGGTATATACCCAAGATACTGGAAAATAAACACATGTATACCAGTGTTCAATGGAGCACTATTCACAATATCCAAAAGGTGGAATCAACCCAAATGTCCATCAACAGATGAATGGATAAATAAAATGTGGTATATACATACAACTAATTATTACTCACCATAAAGAGAAATGAAGTCCTGATACATGCTTCAACATTGTTGAACCTTGAAATCATTATGTTGGGAGAAGTAAGTCAATCACAAAGGACAAATACTGTACGATCTCAATTATATGAAATACATAGAATAAGCAAAACTATAAAGATCAAAGTTTAATAGTGGTTACTAGAGGAGGGAGGGAACGGAAAAGGGGGTTCATTGTTTAGGAAGCAGTGAGTTTCTGTTTATGGTGATGGTAAAATTTGGCAACAGACATTGGTGATGGTTGCACAACATGACTGATATAATTGGTGTCACTGAATTGTACACAGGAAAGATATTGAATTTGCAAGTGTACTATCTATATTTTTACAATAAAAAGCAAAAGCAAAAAAAATGGCTTTCTTGGAATAGACTCTTCCTCAGGGCCCTCAGATAGAATCAACATGGCTGATATCCTGATTTGGACTTCTAGCCTCTATAATTATGATACAACATATCTCTGTTCTTATATGTCAGAAAGTGGCTTTCTTATTGTTAAATACATTTGTAATATTATTCATTCCAAACAATCAAGTATTGCCCACCACTGAAATACAGCTAAACAATTTTTAAAGGAAAATAAATTCTATTTTTAGTCATTATCAAAGTGCACCAACTGAATATTTTATGGATTAAAAAAAGTGAGATACATAGAGTTTAAATAACTTGTCCAAGATACACCAGCAAAGTTTGTATTGGCCTTGTGTATACTAGGAAACTTTGACTGCAAGCAACAGAAAATCCAACTCAAAATAGTCTAAACAATGAGGATATGTATTATCTGTCTTTTTATTATCTAGGGCTGTTGTAACAGATATACCACAAGTGGGTGGCTTTAATAAGCAGAAATTTAACTTCTCACAGTTTAGGAGGCTAGAAGTTTGAATTCAGGATGCTGGCTGTTGTCTCTGGAGGAAAGTCCTTGTCTCTTTTCTTCTGAGCTTCTGCTTCTGTCATGTGTCATGGCATCTCTCTTCCTGTATCTCTTGTTGACATCTCTTGCATCTGCTTTCTTGTTGACTCTGTTTTATATCTCAAAAGAGATTGGCTGAAGACACATCTTACACTGATCCTGTCTCATTAACATACCAAAGAAAACCTATTCCCAAATGGGATTTTCACTACAGGTATCAAAAAAAAAAAAAAAAACCTCACTACCTTTGAGTTGACAGTGGATTCCAACTCATAGTGACCCCCATTGGGTAAGTGGCTGGTGAATTTGAACCACTGACCTTCTGATTAGTAGTCAAGTGCCTTATCCACTACACCACCAGAGCTCCTTAACTACAGGCATAGAGGTTAGGATTTATAACGCATATTTTATGCACTGCTGTCAAGTTAGTTCCGACTTATAGCAACCCCTCCTTGGGTTTCTGAGGTGGTATCTCCATGGAAGTAGATTTCCCGGTCTTCCTTCTGAGGAATGGCTGGTGGGTTTGAACCACTAGCTTTCTGGTTAGCAGTCAAATGCCTTAGGCACACAATTCAATCCATAACATTATATCATGCTACAAGAAATTCAGATAAAGGACAAGCAGAAAGTTTGGTTAATACAGATGCTTGAAGACCTTATCCAGGGTCAGGTTTTCTCCATTCTGCTCTGCCATCCTGAACATATTGGCTTTATCCCTAGGCTAGATACCATTTAGAAGTTGGGGCAACATGTTTATTTGCTTATTTATATCCAGAGAGAGAGAGAGTATGATTAAAAAAAAACACTCTCCTAACCATGGAATTAAGGAGCCCTGGTGGCCAGTGCTTAAGTGTTCAGCTGATGATCAAAAGGTCAGCAATTTAAACCACCAGCAGCTCTGTGGGAGAAAGATGTAACAGTCTGCTTCCATAAAAATTTACAGCCTTGGAAACCCTATGGTGCAGTTCTAGTCTGTCCTATAGGGTTGCTGTGAATCAGAATCACCTCGACAGTAATGGATTTTGGTTTAACCATAGGATTAAGTCATTTTCTTCATTTTCATTATGCAACTGTCTACCCCAAAACCATTATCTGTCACCAGGGCAATGCACCAATTGGCATATACTAAAGGAAGGTGGAAGGAAGGTTGGGCATTCCTACTTCCGTAGTGATACTGCCTTGGAAACCCAAGGAGGGGTCACTATGAGTCAGGGCCGACTCGATGGCAAATAACAACAACTAACAACATTGAGAACGGTATTGATTTCCTTATTTCTTTTTCAGCAATCTCTTTGCTGGTGTAGAGGAATTCAACTGATTTTTGAATGTTGATCTTATATCCTGCCATGATGCTAAATCTCTCAATTAGTTCCAG
>NW_006922811.1:32224-37559 GCF_000298275.1 Orycteropus afer afer
ATCTGAATTCTTCCTTGCCTCTCTAACAGCTTCACCTCCCAATCAAAGTTTCAGTTCTAGCCATCTTATTGGGAGACAATTCTCCATTGTTCTCTCATGTTTCAGCACATATCTTGAGAAGAGGCACTGACTATCTTTACTCTGAACTATCTTTTAAAGGATATTTGTATAGCAAACAGCCTTAGAAGATAAAGTGACTTCCCCTACCCCAGTGCAGGTGTGCTTACAGTTCAATATAATTAAGATAATATCTCCCTCTGGAATAAAGGACAAGCATGTTTACTCTCTACTATAAAACATTCAGATTCCCTAAGCTCAGGATTTCTCTCCTGTAATGTTATCTGCTGCATGCACAGGTGGCACTTGAACATTTTTGCATCTGTCTGTGGGAAATGGGGCTCAGTAAATCAGGACAAGAAAGTGTTGATACTTTCTGGTTACTGCTATTACCACATAAGTCCTTTCTCTCTGATCCAGGAGTCTCATGTCTTCTGCTACCACCTATGAAACTGGAAGGCTAACTTGTTAGCTTGCAAGTAAAGCAAAATCTCTGACCATTCACAGTTCTTGACACTCTTCTCTTCTCAGTTCACAATATACTTAATCAACTTATGACTGACAGGGTCAAGAGTAAAATGGTCCCTCCTCCAGTCTCCATATTCCTATCAGCTGGAGTTAAAAAGGGGGCTTCAGAATTCTGCAGGCTGTTACTAAGAAATCTAAGAGTCTGTACTGAGGAAAGGTAAATAATCACATTTTTTAGGGCTTTATTAGATCATAGCTTTGAACTAACACTAATTGCTAGAGACTTAAAACATCTTTGTGGTACACCAGTCAGACTAGAGGCTTATGAAGGTCAGGTGATCAATGGAATTTTTTATTAGGTCCATCTCAAAGTGGATCCACTGGGTCCTTGAATCCATCCTGTGGTTATTTCCCCATTTTCAGAATGCATACTTAGAATAGACAAAATCTGCATCTGGCGGAATCCTCACATTAGTTCCCTGATCTGTGGAATGAGTGCCATTACTGCAGAAAAGGTGAAGTGAAAGCCACTAGAACTGTTTTATGTACAAAAATAGTAAACCAAAAGTAAGACCATATTCCTGGAGGGATTTCAGAGATTAGTGCCACCAACAAGGACATGAAAAATGCAAGGATGGTGATTCCCACCAAATCCCCATTCAACTCATCTATTTGGTGGATTTGGGAGGCAACATATACCTCATTTGGGTATGCTACTCCAATTAATATACTGAGTAACCCAAAAAGCTATTATTTTTTAATGGGACCTAGAACAAGAGAAGGCTCTGCAACAAGTCCAGTCTACCACACAAGCTTTTCTGCTCCTTGGGTCATATGATCCAGCAGATCTAATGGTGCTTGAAGTGCCAGTGGCAGATAGAGATACTGTGTGAAACCTTTGCCAGGTACGATAGTTGAATCGCAGTGCAGATACTTAAAGTTTGGGGGCAAAGTCCTACCATCTATAGCAGATGACTGCTCTCCTTTTGAGAAATAGACATTGGCTTTATATTAGGCCTTAGAGACTGAATATTCAACCATGAGCTATCAAATTACTATATGACCTGAACTGCCCATCATGAATTGCATGTTTACATTAACTTGAGTGTTCACAGTAAGCACTCCATTATCAAATGAAAAGTAGTATATATGAGGTCAGGCTCAAGCAACTCCTGTGGGTTCAACTAAGTTGTAGGAAGCCAAAATGCCCACAGCCCCTACTTCTGCTATATTACTTTTTATCTCTCAGTTCACACCTATAGCCTTACGGGGATTTCACTGCAACCAATTGACTGCACAAGAAAAAAAAAAAAAAAACTGTGGCTTGGTTTACAGATAGTCTTGCACAATGTGTAGGCACCAGCTGCAAGCTGGCAGATAAAGTACTACAGCTCCTTTCTAGGATATCCCTGAAGGACAGTGGTGAAAGGAAATATGCCCAGTGGACATAACTTTGAGGGGTACATCCTAATGTTTATTTTGTCTTTAAAGATAAGTGTCTAATTTGATCCAGCAATTCCATTGCTAGGAATATATCCTAAACACGTGAGAGACAGGACATGAACAGACATATGCACACCCATGTTCATCATAGCACAATTCACTATAGCAAAGAGATGGAAACAACCTAGATGCCCATCAACAGATGAATGGATAATCAAATTATAGTACATTCACACAATGGTATAGTATGCTACATTAAAGAGTAATGAAGAATATGACACCAGTGATACAAAATACCCACAATCCTTACAGAAAAAACAGAAGGCAGACATAGAGCAATCCCTCACAGATGGCCATACACTGTAGGAGAGAGATCTACCAGATCTACTGACTCAGGACCATAGTATTGGGGGACACCAGACTCAATTGGCACAACAAAATACACAAAAATCTTGTTCCACAACCTACATTGGTGAGTAGCAACTGGAGTCTTAAAAGCTTTCAAGCAGCCATCTAAGATGCAGCTAATGGTCTCCTATCATCAGAAGTGAAGAAGAGTGCAAAAAACCAAGGGCATTTGGAAGCAATCAGCCCTAGGACACGATGGTCCTCGAGACCAGAAGAACTAGATGGTGCCTGGCTACCAATGCCAGCCACTTGGGAAAGGATCAAAACTGGAGATACTGCACAGAGTGGGAGGAAAAATGTGGAACAAAATCCAAAAACAAAATAATGACCAGAATTACTGGTCAGATGGAGTCTGCTGGGACCCCCAAGACTATAGCCCTGGGATACGCTTTGAACCTGGAATAAAACTCACTCTCAGGGGCTGGCTCTCAGCCCAATAGCAAACAAGACATACATACAGATGACTCAATGCAGGGTGGTGCACCGACACACTCTGTGGAGATGCATCCCTTGGAGCAATCGACCATGGGGAACAAGAGGGGCAACATTCACATGGAAGAAATGCAGGACACACAGGAGTGCATAACTATGAGTGGCATGGGGGGAGGGGGCACTGAGAAGGGAGGGGCGGAGAATGGGTTAGGGTTGGGGATGGTAATTGGGGAATGAAACCAAATGTACACAAAATGTTAAATGTAAAACAAACTCTGCTCTGTAAATTTTCACCTAAAGCACAATTTTTTAAAAAAAGTAATGAAGAATACACAAATCATCCCACAACGTGGATGAATTTGGAGGACATTATGCTGAGTGAAATAAGTCATTCACAGAAGGACAAATATTATATGAGTCCATTATTGTAAAAAGTCAAGGAAGGGTTTACTTAGGGAAGGGGACTCATTTTGTAGGTTACTGGGGATGGGAGGGCAGGGGAGGGATAATTTTGGACTAGTTGGGGAAAGGAAGGACTGAAATGTACACATAAGATAAAGACAACAAAGGCAAATACTAGTATATGCACAATACTGCATTACCACTAACACCAAACACCAGGCTACAGATAAATACATAGACAACTGAGAAGCTCAGGTCAGGGTCAGAGAATAGAAATGTACCCTAGACCAAGGATAGATTCAGCTGAAGATAATCTTACATAGATACTAGTGATACAAAATTAGCCACACTCATTACAGAAGCAACAGAAGACAGAGTTGGAGTAACCTCTCAGAGACAACCAAACACCTTGAGAAAGAGAATCACTGGGTCCGCCGACTTGAACCCATAGTACTGGGGACACCAAGCTCAATTGGAACAAAATTGTACATAAAAATCTTGTTCCACAACCTACTTTGGTGAGTAGAGACTGGGGTCTTAAAAGCTTTCAAGTGGCCATCTAAGATGCAAGTATTGGTCTCCTCTCATCTGAAGCAAAGAACAGTGAAGAAAATCAAAGCAATTTGGAAATAATTACTTCAAAGACATGATGGACCTTGAGACCAGAAGAACTAGATGGTGCCCGGCTACCAATGCCAACCACTCAGGAAGGGATAGAGTCTGGTGGAAGCCCCAAGACTATGGCCCTGGGATACCCTCTGGCCTAGGGTTGGACTCACTCCCAAGGATTGGCTTTCAGCCCAACAGCAGAAAGACTTACATGCAGTACACCCATCCCTGGGCAATGCACACACCTACTCTAGGGAGATACATCCCTTAGAGCAATTGGCCATGTCACCAGAGGAGCAGCATTCACATGGAGGGGAAGCTGGACCGACAGGAGTGCACAGTTAAGAAGGGCACAGGGAGGGGCTAATCACAGAAATGGGAGGGGAGGAGAGTGTGTTATGGTCGGGGATGGTATTTGAGGCATGAAATCAAATGTACATGAACTGTTGAAAGTAAAACAAATTTTGCTCTGTAAATTTGCACCTAAGGCACAATAAATATTTTTTTAAAAAAAGATAAATGGCTATAATCTATATTAATTCATGGGTTGTGGCCAGTGGTTTGGCTAGATGGTAAGAGAATTGGAAGGAGCATGATTAAAAAATTGGCAACAAGGAGGTCTTGGGAAGATATCAGTGTTCCACATGACTGCTCATCAAAGGTTGACCTCAGCAGAGAAATATAATAATCAAGTGAGTAAGATGACCCATTCCATGGATACCAGTCAGTCTTTCTCCAATCACTTCTGTCATTGCCCAATAGGTTAATGAACAAATTGGCCATGGTGCCAGGGATGGAGGCTATGTATGGGCTCAGCAACATGGACTTCCACTCACCAAAGCTGACCTGGCTGCAGCCAGGTCAAATTTGGCTAATGGATTATTATGGGTAATAGTGAATGAAGGAAGTCCCATTTCCACTCCTTGATTCCTGGACCCATGAGTCTTGGTTGTGGGAGAAACAATACTACATGCAAAATTAGTGATTGGTTTTTCCCATCTCCTTAAAGAATGCTGATGGGATCTGGATTGGGATTGCATTGAATGTATAGATTGCTTTGGGTAGTGTTGACATTTTCATAATGTTCAATCTTCCTATCCACGAGCATGGTATGTTCTTCCATTTATGTAGATCCCTTATGCTTTCTTGGAGTACTGATTTATAATGTCCTTAGTGAGATTTATTCCCAAGTATTTTAAATTTTTGATAGCCATTGTATCAAAAATGGTATTGGTTTCCTTATTTATTTTTCAGCAATCTCTTTGCTGGTGTATATTGATCTTGTACCCCGCCACTATGATAAATCTCTCAATTAGTTACAGTATTTCTTTATTTTTATATTTTTGCTGAGTCTCTTGGGTTTTCTATGTATAGAATCATATCACCAGCAAAAAGAGATAGTTTTACTTCTCTCTTACCAATTTGGATGCCTTTGATTCCCCTTTCTTGTTTTATTGTCCTGGCTAGGATGTCCAGTATAATGTTGAATAGAAGAGGTGATAGAGGGCATCCTTGT
>NW_006922811.1:38509-42670 GCF_000298275.1 Orycteropus afer afer
TGCAAAAATATTTAAACATAAAATCAAGGCAAAACAAATCAATACATAACTAACAGTTAAAAACAACAACTTCAAAATGTCTAAAAACAACAGACAACCTCAAAAAATAGAAATTAAATCTGACACAAAAATCACATTAAGCATGGAGGAAGAGGAGGCAATAGGATTATCTGAGAAGAAATTCAGAAGATATGTTTATAAAACTCTACAAAAACTTAAGGAAACAGAACAAAGGAGAACACACACACAGTACCCTGAAAGAGCTCAGGAAAACCATTCAAACAAAATAGCAAGATTAAGAGAAAACACTCGATAACAAAATGAACTCAGCACAGAAAATATTTGGACAAAGGAAATTTCTAACAACACTACAAAAATCACAACAGAATGACAGCAATCAATTCATAGTTATCACTATGTGAATGAACTAAATGCACCAGTCAAGAGAAAGAGAGTGGCAGATTGGATAAGAAAAGAAGACCTATCTATATGCTGTCTACAAGAGACCCACCTTAGACACAAAGATAAAAACAAATGAAAAGTTAAGGGGTGAAAAAAATATACCAAGCTAACAGTAAGCTAAAATGAGCAGGAGTGGCAATATTAATTTCTGATAAAATAGGCTTTAAGGTGAAAAACAGCTTAAGGGACAAAGAAGGACACTATATGATGCTGAAAGGGTCAATTGACCAAGAAGACATTACAATAATAAATATCTATGCACACAATGAAAGTGCTCCAAAATACGTGAAGCAAATATTAATTGCATTAAAAGTGAAAATAGACAACTCTGCAATGATAGGAAACTTTAGTACACCACTTTCAAGGAGGAACAGATCAACTAGGAAAAAACTCAAAAAAGATACAGAAAAACTCAACAACACAATTAACCAACTAAATATCACAGACATATACAGAGCATTCCACCCAACAAAAGCACAATTCTTCTCCAGTGCACATGGATCACTCTCCAGAATAGATTATGTTAGGACATAAAATAAGTCTCAATAAATTAAAAGACATTGAAATACTACAAAGCATTTTCTCGGACCACAATGCTATGAAAGTAGAAATGAATAGTAGGAAGATCAAGGAAAAAAACATCAAACACGTGGTGGTTATGTTTGTGTGTCAGCTTGGCTGGGCCTGGTTGAGTGGCTGGGCCGCTGGTGGTGGTTATTCCCCAAGATGAGACTGGCAATCAACTCCATGGTGAGATCTACCACAAGCAGCTGAGTAGCTGCTTTGGGTGTGTGGTCTGCTTCCCATATATAACAAGCAGCTTTGGGAATGGTCTCTAGCTTATGGTATGCTTGAATCCTGCATGTAGCTGTGTCATTGTTCAGCAGCCTGCCATGCTCTGCTGACCTTAGGACTTTCAATGGACTTGAGTTAATGGCCTGCCATGTGGTTTGGTAACATCGGGACTATGCCTTTTTATTTGTTAACCTTGGGCTTGTTAACCTCAGCAGCCAATAGCTGCCTGAGTGAAGAGATGCCTCTAGCTTCAGTGGGCTGGGAGCAAGAGGCAGAGCTGAAGCCCAAGGTCGAGGGTCTTTCACCCAGGCCCCTAGAGCCTGGCACTTTGAACTAGACTTCCAGCCTCCCGAACTGTAAGAGAATAAACTCCTGTTTCATAAGGCCATCCCATTTGTGGTATATTTCCTGTCAGAGTGGCCCTAGGTAACCAGAACACATGTGGAACTTGAATAATACACTACTCAAAATCTACTGAGTAATAGAAGAAATAAAAAACAAAATAAAAAACTTCCTAAAAACAAACAAGAATGAAGATACATCTTACCAAAACCTGTAAGACACAGCAAAAGCAGTACTCAGTGGTCAATTTATAGCAATAAATGCACATATCAAAAAAGAGGAAAGAAACAAAATCAACACTCTAATTCAACAACTCCAACAATTAGAAAAAGAGCAACAAAAGAAAACTACAGTATCCAGAAGCAAGGAAATAATAAAGATCAGAACAGAAATAAAGGAAACAGATAAAAAAAACAATAGAGAAAATCAACAAAACAAGAAGCTGGTTCTCCAAAAAGATGAACAAAATTGACAAACCATTGGAAAACCTAACAAAAGAAAAGAAAGAGAAGATGCAAATTAAAAGAATAATAAACAAAAAGGGTGACATCGCAACAGAACCAACTGAAACAAAAAAGATAATGAAACACTGTACTCCAACAGATTCGAGAACCTGGAAGAAATGGGCAAGTTTCTAGAAACACAGAACCTACCTAAACTATCCCAGTCGGAGAAAGAGTACTTGAGCAGACCCATAACAAAGAAAGAAATTAAGCAGGTCATCAAAATAACTTCCCACAAGAAAAAGTCCTGACCCCGATGGCTTCACTGTAGAATTTTATGAAGCATTTAGGAAGAGTTGACACCTATGCTACCCAAACTATTCCAGAACATAGAAAAAGATGGAATATTCTCTAACTCATTTTATAAAACAAGCATAACACTGATACCAAAACCAAGGAAAAACACCACTAAAAAGAAAAACTACAGAACAATATCCCTCATGAACATGTTGTTGTCGTTGTTGTTATGTGCCGTGCAGACTGACCCAACTCATAGCGACCCTTCCTTGGGTTTCCAAGGTGGTATCACTATGGAAGTAGATTGCCCAATCTTCCTTCCAAGGAGTGGCTGGTGGGTTTGAACCACCAGCCTTCTGGTTAGCAGTCAAGTGCCTTAACTATGTTACCAGAGCTCCTTATGAACATAGATGCAAAAATCTTCAACAAAATCCTAGCCAGCAGAATCCAACAACATATCAAAAAAATAATACATCCTGACCAAGTAGGATTCATACCAGATATGCAAGTATGGCTCAACATCAGAAAAACAATCAATGTAATCCACCACATAAACAAAACTAATGAACCATATGATCATATCAATTGATGCAGAAAAGGCATTTGATAAAATCCAACACCCATTCCTGTTCAGAACTCTCAGAAAAATAGGAAATTCCTCAACATAATAAAGGGTTTATATGTAAAGCTAATGGCCAACATCATTGTTAACAGAGAAAGACTCAAAGCTTTCTCCTTACCAACGGGAATCAGACAAGGATGCCCTCTATCACCACTTCTATTTCACCTTGTATTGGAAGCCCCAGCCAGAGCAATAAGGCAAGAAAGAGAAATAAAAGGCATTCAAATTGGCAAAGAGGCAGTAAAGCTATCTCTATTTTTGGATGACATGATCCTATACATAGAAAATCCAAGAGACTCAGCAAGAAATCTACAGGAACTGATAGAGAGGTTCAGCAAAGTGGCGGGATACAAGGTCAATATACAAAAATCAGCTGGATTCCTCTATATCAACAAAGAGGCCTCTGAAAAAGAAATAAGGGAAAAAATACCATTTACAATATTTACCAAAAAGATAAAATATCTAGGAATAAATCTTACCAGAGACACAAAAGACCTATACAAAGAAAACTACAAAACACTATTATAAGAAACTACAAGAGATCTACATAAATGCCTTGTTCATGGATAAGAAGACTGAATATTGTGAAAATGTCAATGCTATCCAAAACAATCTATACATTTAATGCAATTCCAATCCAGATACCAACAAATTTTTTTAAGGATATGAAAAAACCAATTACTAACTTCATGTGGACAGGAAAGAGACCTCAGAGAAGCAGAGTACTTCTGAAGAACAAAGTAGAAGTCTCACTCTCCTGCATCTCAAAACTGACTGTACAGCCATAGTAGTCAAAACAGCATGGTATTGGTACAATGACAGACTGATAGATCAATGGAACAGAATTGAAAACCCAGAAATAGACCCATCCATCTATGGACAGCTGTTCTTTGACAAAGGACCAAAACTCATCAAACGGGGAAGATATAGCCTCTTTAACAAATGGTGGTGGCAAAATTGCATATCCACTTGCAGAAAAATGAAACAAGACTCATACCTCACTCCACACACAAAAACAAATTCAAGTTGGATCAAAGACTTAAATGTAAAACCCAAAACTATAAAATTCATCAAAGATAAAATAGGGTCAAATCTGTTGTTGTTGTTGTTTGCCATCGAGTCGGCCCCGACTCATAGCGACCCCTCCTTGGGTTTCCGAGGCAGTATCACTACAGAAGTAGGATTGCCCAACCTTCCTTC
>NW_006922811.1:42770-44657 GCF_000298275.1 Orycteropus afer afer
CCAACCTTCCTTCCGAGGAGTGGCTGGTGGGTTTGAACCACCAGCCTTCTGGTGAGCAGTCAAGTGCCTTAGGCACTATGCTACCAGAGCTCCTAAACATAATGCTGTGTCAGAAGTGGGTCAAATCTAGGGGCCCTAATTTATGGCACAAATAGATTATCAAGCATAACCCAGAATGCACAGGAGTTAGAAGAGATGCTAGATGACCAGAACCTTCTAAAAATTAAGTTATTATGTACATCAAAAGAGTTCTTCCAAAGGGTGAAAAGAGAACCTGCAGATTGGGAGAAAATATTTGCCTATGACATATCTGACAAAGGACGTATCTCCAAAGTCTGTAGAAAACTTCAACACCACAACACCAAAAAGACAAACAATCAAATTCAAAAATCAGCAAGGGACATGAACAGACATTTCACTAAAGATGATATGCTGGCAGCCAACAAACACATGAGGAATTGCTTGTAATCATTAGCCATTAGAGAGATGCAAATCAAAAGAATGATGAGATATCATCTTACCCCAGCCTTAATAGCAAAGTTCAATAGGAAAGAAAATAACAAATGCTACCGAGATTGCAGAGAGATTGGAACTCTCATACACTACTGGTGGGACTGTAGAATGGCTCCACTGTTCTGGCAAATGGTATGGCATTTCCTTGAAAAAATGAAAATAGAAATACCATTTGACCCAGCAATTCCATTACTAGGAACATATGCTAAAGAGGTGAGAGACAGGACATGAACAGACATATGCACATCTTTGTTCATCACAGCACAATTCACTATAGCAAAGAGATGGAAACAACCTAAATGCCCATCAACAGATGAATGAATAACCAAATTATGGTGCATTCACACAATGGAATAATATGCCACATTAAAGACCAATGAAGAATACGTAAATCATCTCACAACACGGATAGGCATACATGAATCATCTCACAACACTGATGAGCCTGGAGGACATTATGCTGAGCGAAATAAGCCAATCGTAGAAGGACAAATATTGTATGGACCCAGAGCTCTGGTAGCATAGTGGCTAAGGCACTTGACTGCTAACCAGAAGGCTGGCGGTTCAAACCCACCAGCCACTCCCCGGAAGGAAGATGGGGCAATCCTACTTCCGTAGTGATTCTGCCTCGGAAACCCAAGGAGGGGTCGCTATGAGTCGGGTCTGACTCGACGGCACATAACAACAACAACAACCTTACTCTAAAAAGTCAAGGAAAGGTTTGCTTAGGGAAGGGAATTCACTTTATAGGTTACTGGGGATAGGAGGGAATGTGAGGGAAAATTTTGGACTAGTTAGGGAAAGGAAGGACACTGAAACATACACATAAGGTGAAGACAACAGAGGCAAATTGCCACTAACACCAAACACCAGGCTACAGATAAATACATAGACAACTGAGAAGATCAGATGAGGGCCAGTGAACAGGAATATACTCTAGACCAGTGATAGATTCAGCTGAGGATAATCTTGCACAGATACTAGTGATGCAAAATAACCACAATCATTACAGAAGCAGCAGAAGACAGACATGGGCCAATCCCTCATAGACAGTCAGACACTGTGGGAGAGAGATCCACTGGATCTGCTGACTCAGGACCACAGTATTGGGAGATACCAGACTCAAATGGCATAACAAAGTACATAAAAATCTTGTTCCACACCCTAATTTGGTGAGTAGAGATTGGGTTCTTAAAAGCTTTCAACTGGCCACCTAGGATGCAGCTAAGGGTCTCCTATCACTGGAAGCAAAGAAAAGTGAAGAAAATCAAGGGAAATGAATTGACTCATGTCACTTTAGTTTTGTGTATTTCACTGTACATAAATTATATTTCAATAAAATGCATTAAAAAATAAAGAAAGAAAATCAAGGGA
>NW_006922811.1:46252-48236 GCF_000298275.1 Orycteropus afer afer
GGCTACTGTCCCAGTTAATGAATCAAACATTAACCTAGGTATTGGTTTGAAGGTATTTTGTAGATATGATAAAAATCCATAATCATTTGACATTAAGTAAGAGAGGTCATCATGGATTATGTATTCAGTGAGGGTGGATCTTACTGAATCCATTGAAAGGCATTCAAAAGCAGATTTCCCTGAGAGATAGAAGTAATTCCAACTGTGGACAACAGCTTTGGCCCATGTACGTGGTGTGGTGTCCCATTCTTTCATCGTACTCATGATTTTCCCTTCCTGGCTGCCTGTAAACAACAGTTTCAACCTGTACCCACAGGTTTGTGCCTGCCTGTGATCTTCCCTTCCTGACTGTTGCCCTAGGGATTTTGGAACTGGTTAGCTAGCCCTCACAATTGCACAAGCCAATTTCTTGAAATAAATACCTGTATCTCTATCTATATTTCATTTATCTCTCTCTCTTCCCAACTTTTCCTACTTCTCTGACTAAAGCATGACTAATATAGATCCCCACCTCATACCCTAGGGCCTCATCATTATTATCTACCTTGAAAAACCATCAGGATTAATCTTGTCATGACTTTTACTTGTTTATGTCAGTCACTCAAAGATTCCCAAGTCTTATCTTTGAGTGTACTCAGACAGCTCTGTACGTCTCTTTTATGACTCCTCCTTTTCTCCCCAACCTCTGAAATAATTCCACTATGCTCCCTGGAATGCATGGTCATCCATCATCAAATTCCTCTATAACCTCAACTCCTTCTCTGTACATCTCCTTCATCTTCTTGCTTAACTGAAATCAAACTCTCCTCAAAGTTGTTCACTGTCCCAAAGCCCCTTTAAATGATGCAATCTTCTCTCACACACTTCTAGCACCACAGAGGCTTGAGTTCAGGACAGCGTCCTCCCCATTGTCATTTCCAAAATATTCTCCCTTTCTCCCCACTAACAACCCACAACTTTGAATCTTATCACATCAGATAATATTACCACTATTCTCAGTGAAGTCAACTGCTGACCTCTGCATCACTCACTCTTACTCCTTGAAGAGTTCTAGAATTTGAATCACTGTCACTCTTTCCAACACCATTCCTTTCATAATTCTTGACTGTTCACATTTTGAAATCAGGAAGCATGAGCCTTCCTATTTTGTTCTTTTTCAAGATTGCTTTGGCTACTCAAGGCACCTTGAAGTTCCTTATAAATTTGAGGATTGGCTTTTGCATTTCCATAAAGAAGCCTGAATCTATAGATTGTTTATGGTAGTACTGGCATTTTAACAACATTAAATCTTCTAATCCATGAACCCAGAATATCCTTCCATTTATTTAGATCTTCTTTAATTTCTTTCAACAACACAGTGTGCAAGTCTTTCACTTATTTGGTTAAATTTATTCCTATGTATTTTATTATTTTAAATGGTATTATAAATGGAAAAATTTCCTTACTTTTCTCTTCAGATTATTCATTGGTGGTGTATAGACACCTGAGTTTTGTCTATTGACTTTGTACCTTGCCACATTGGTGAATTCATTTATTAGCCTTTAATTTTTTTTTTTTTTAGTTATGATTTGGGTGAAAGGTTGCAAAGCAAATTCGTTTTACATTCAACAATTCACACACATTGTGTTTCATGGCATTGATTGCAATCCCCACATTGTAATAGCTCTCTTTCCACTTCCTCCTTGTGATTACTTTTTCCCTGTGTCCTTCTCTCCTATGCAATCCTGCCCTCTGAGCTGTTTCCCTGGGCAAAAGCTATGCTTCTAATCTCCCATGGTTGATTGTTCTAAGGAGTATATAAACCTGGTGTAATTGTTCACCTTGTAGGCCTGTCTATTGCTTGGCTGGAAGTTAAGCCACAGAAATAAGTTCAATTCCAAGCCCAAAGAGTGACTGGGGTCAAAGTACCAGGGGTTTCACCAGTCTCTATCAGAGCAATAAGCCTGGTCTTTTTTTATTATTTTGAGTTTTGTTCTACATTTTC
>NW_006922811.1:48541-49268 GCF_000298275.1 Orycteropus afer afer
AGGCTCTAGGGGCTGGGTGAAAGCCCCTCAACCTTGGGCTTCAGCTCTGCCTCCTGCTCCTGGCCCACTGAAGCTGGAGGCATTTCTTCACTCAGCTGCTAGCTACTGAGGCTGACAAGCCCAAGGTTGACAAGTGAAAAGGCACAGTCCTGATGTTACCAAACCACACAGCAGGACATTAGTTAAGTCCATATAAGTTCCAAGGTCGGCAGAGCATGGCAGGCTGCTGAACAATGACATGGCTACATGCAGAGTTCAAGTGTGCCATAGGCTGGAAACAATTCCCAGCTTATATACAGGAAACAGACCACATCTCCAAAGCAGCTACTCAGCTGCTTATGGTAGAGTCCACCATGGAGTTGATTGCCAGTCTCATCATGGGGAATAACTACCGCCAGCTGCCCAGCCATTCAATCAGCCCCAGCCAAGCTGACACACAACCTTAACTACTACATCATGCATATTTTATTTTCTTCACTCTTCTTTGCTCCAGATGAGGAGAGATCAATTGTTGAACTTAGATGGCGACTGGTAAGCTTTTAAGACCCCTGTCACTACTCACCAAAGTAGTATATAGAACAATGTTTATGTGTACTATGTTATAGCAATTGAACTTGGTGTTCCAATGACCATTGTCCCAAGCCCCTGGGCCCAGCGACTTACTCTCACAAGGTGTTTGGCTGTGGCTAAATGATCATATCTTTACCCCTTGTTGGCTCTATTATAT
>NW_006922811.1:49788-53600 GCF_000298275.1 Orycteropus afer afer
CGTAGTGATACTGCCTCGGAAACCCAAGGAGGGGTCGCTATGAGTCGGGGCCGACTCGACGGCAAACAACAACAACAACAACATAATTTGGCTGGAGGCCATGGGAGTGAGTTCAATTCCAGGCCCAAAGGGTGACTAGGACCCATAGTCTCAGGGATTTCATCAATCTCTATCAGACCAGTAAGCCTCATCTTTTATATGATTTTGACTTTTGTTCCACATTTTTCTCCCACTCTGTTCAGGATCTCCTACACTGATCCCTTTCCCAGTGGTTGACAATGGTAGCAGGGCATCATCTAGTTCTTCTGGTCTTACACTCATGTAGGTTGAGGTTCACAAGGTCCACTAGTTTCTTGGACTAATTGTTTCCATGCATCTTTGGTTTTCTTCATTCTTCTTTACTCTGGAAGAAGAAAGACCAATTTTTGCATCTTAAATGCCCACTTGCAAGCTTTAAAGACCCCAGTTGCTACTCACCAAAGTATGTATATCATACTACACAAAAACATTGTTCTACATCCTACTTTGGTGAGTAGCAACTGGGGTCTTTAAAGATTGCAAGTGGACATTTGTGGTGGTTGTTGTTACTCACCAAAGTAGGATGTTGTTATGTTGTTGTCTGTTATGCCAATTGCACCATGATCCCGAGCACATGGACCCAAGAACTCACTACCTCAGGGTGGTTGGCTGTGGCTAAGAGCATTCTTACATGCACATTGTTATAGCACATACAAATAGGTATGTAGAAATATCACCTGCCAAACTTATATATTCCCTTTTCCCTATCCATACCTGATTATTTTACCTACTGTCTATGTATCTATCTGTAGATTAGTGTTTGTTATTACTGGTAATGCAATATTGTGTATGTAAAAGTATTTACCTTTGTTGTCTGTATTCCTTGTGTCCCACTCTGTGTCTTTCCTTTCCTTAGTGTTATTGTGGTGGTCACTCACTTTTACTATATTGCCTTTCCCTTCACCCAGTTCAATACTTCTCTCTTACCTATCTAGTAATTTTCCCTCCCTTTAACTCCAATTCCTGGTAACTAACAAAGAAATTTCCTCCCATATGTAAATCTTTCCTTGACTTTTTGCAGTAGTGGACTCATACATTTGTCCTTCTGTGGATCTGACTTGACAGTAGTGAGTTTGGTTTTTTGGTTTGATGATTTACTTGTTTTACTTAGCATAATGTCCTCCAAGTTCATCCACATCTTGAGGTGTTTCGAGGATTCTTCATTATTCTTTAGCGATGCATAGTATTCTATTGTGTGTATGTACCATAGTTTGGTTAGCTATTCATCCATTGATGGGCACTTAGGTTGTTTCCATCTCTTTGTTATTGTGAATAGTGCTGCGATGAACATGGATGTGCATATTCAGGCCACAGCTTTCACTTTTTTAGGATATATTCCTAATAGCAGGATTACTGGATCAAATGGTATTTCTATTTCTAACTTTTAAAAGAAGTACTATACCTTTGCCCACAATTGTACCTCTTCACAGCCCCACTCACAGTGTATGACAGTTCTAATCTCTCCACACGCTCTCCAGCATTTCCTATTTTCTGTGTTGTTGAACAAGACAATTATTTCTGGGGTAAGATGATATCTTTTTTGTTTGATTGATTTTTTTATTGTGTTTTGGGTACAAATTTACAAAAACAGATTTGTTTTGCAGTCAACAGTTCATAAACATTTTGTTTCAGGGCACCTATTACAATGATGGGAGCTCTGGTGGTATAGTGCCTAAGGCATTTGACTGCTAACCAGAAGGATGGCAGTTCGAACTCACCAGCCACTCTCTGGAAGGAAGATGGGGCAATCTACTTCTGTAGAGATACCATCTCAGAAACCCAAGAAGGGGTCACTATGAGTTGAATCGACTCAACAGCAGTGAATTTGGTTTGGTTTGGTTTATTACAATGACCACAATGGAACAGTTCTCTGCCTATGTCCTCCCTGTGGTTATCACTTCCCTGTGTCCTTCTTTCCTATGCATTCTTGTCTGTCTAGCTTTCCCGCTATGCAAATGCTGCCCTTCTGATTTCTCATATTTGGCTGTTCTAAGGGATGCATCTCCCTGGGGTAGGTGTTCAACTTGTAGGCCTTTCTATTATTTTGCTGAGGGCTAACCCATGAAAGTGAGTCCAGTTCCAGGTCCAAAGGGTAACTAACCCAGGGCTATAGTCTCAAGGGGTTCACCATTCTTTACCCAACCAATAATTCTGGTTGGCTAAGGCACTTGACTGCTAACCAGAAGGCTGGTGGTTCAAACCCACCAGCCACTCCCCGGAAGGAAGATGGGGCAATCTACTTCCGTAGTGATACTGCCCTGGAAACCCACGGAGGGGTTGCTATGGGTCGGGTTTTATTGGGTCGGGCACATAACAACAACAACAACAACATATATATATATATAAAATTTTGTTCCACATTTTTCCTCCAATTCTATCCAGAATCTCCTATTTCAATCCCTTTCTGAGTGGTTGGCATTGACAGTCTCGCACCATCTAGTTCCTCTGGACTCGGGGTCATGTAGGCTGAAGTTCCTATTGTCCATTAGTTCCTTGTATTAATTGCTTCCACATGTCATTGATTTTCTTCACTATCCTTTGCTCTGTAGAGACCAATAGTTGCATCTTAGATGTCACTTATAAGCTTTTAAGATGCCAGTCTCTACTCACCAGAGTAGGATGTAGAAAAATGTCTTTGTGTACTGTGTTGTGCCAATTAAGCATGACGTCCCTGAGACCATGATCCCAAGGCTGCAAGCCCAGTGACTCAGTCCCACAAGATGCTCAATTGTGGCTAAGATACTAACCTACTCTTATTCCCTGAAGTTCTATAATGTATATAGATATTTTTGTAATGCATACAAATACACATGTAGGAATATCATCAGCCAAACTTGTCTATGGTCATAGGTTCACCTACTTATACCTGATCTTCTCGCCTGTCTGCCTATGTATCCACCTGTAGACTAATGTTTATTATTACTGATGATGCAGTATTTTGTAGGTAATAGCATTTTCCTCTGTTGTCTATACTTTGTGTGCCCCTCTTTTTGTCCTTTTCCCTATTATTATTGTGCTGGTCACATACTTTTGTTACATTGCCTTTCCCTTCACTCAAATCAACACATCTATTAATAAGTGAGCAATTTTCCCTCCCCTCAAATCCTATCCCTGTTAACCAACAAAGTAAAGTTCCTCTCCTGCATAAAACTTTCCTTGACTATTTATAATGGGCTCATACAATATTTGTCCTTCTGTGATAGACTTACTTCACTCAGCATAATATCCTCCAAGTTCATCCACCTTATGAGGTGATTTGTAGATTCTTCATTATTCTTTAATGTTGCATAGCATTACATTGTACATATGTACCATAGTATGGGTCTCCATTCATATGTTGACGGGCACTTAGGTTGTTTCCATCTCTTTGCTATTGTGAATAGTGCAGCGATGAATATGGGTGTGCATATATTTATTCATGTCCCATATCTCATCTCTTTAGGGTATATTCCTAGTAGTGGAACTGCTTAATCAAATGATATTTCTGTTTCCAACTTTCTAAGGAAAGTTTTCCTTAGAAAACTTTTTTCCACAGTGCTTGTATCATTTTACAGTCCCACCAGCAATGTGTGAGAATTCCAACCTATCCACATCCTCTCTAGAATTCCTTCTTTTCCTCTGTTAAGTTCCCAGTAGTTTATCAATTTCATTAATCTTTTCAAAGAACCAACTTCTAATCTTGTTGGTTTTTCTATTGTCTATTTTCTGTTTCATTTATTTCTGCTTGATCTTTA
>NW_006922811.1:54186-57483 GCF_000298275.1 Orycteropus afer afer
GGCTGCTATTCACTTGGGGGTGGCTCTATATTAAGACAGAGGCCTGAGGTAGGTGGGCCTGGGACTGGGGGATGCTTTTTGGCAGGCGGTGGCCCTTTATTAAGGCTAAGGCCTGTCATAGGCAGGCCTGTAGCTTGGAGGCTGCTTTTCACTTGGGGGTGGCTCTATATTGAGGCCAGAACCTGAGGTAGGGTCTGGTATTGGGGCTGCTTTTCACTTGGGGGCAGCCCTTTATTAAGGCCAGGGCCTGAGGTAGGCAAGCCTGAGGCTTGGAGGCTGCTTTTCACTTGGGAATGGCTCTTTATTAAGGCCAGGACCTGAGGTATGTGGACCCAAGATTTGGATGTTGCTTGTCACTTGAGGGTGGCTCGATATTAAGGTTAGTTCCTGTGGTAGGCAGGGCTGGGGTTTGAAGTCTGCTTTTCACTTTTGTGTGGCTCTATATTAAGGCTGGGACTTGAGGTAAGTGGGCCAGGGCTCAGAGGCTGCTTTTCTCTTGTGGGTGGGTCTATTTTAAGGCCTTTGCCTGAGGTAGGCAGTGCAGAGGGGTTACAAACAACTAAGGGAGATGAACTTGTCTGTAAGTTTGTCATCCTGTGGTGGCTTACATGTTTCTATGAGGCTGGAGGCTATGCCACCATGTTGCAAAATCCCAGCAGTGTTACCCATGGTGGGAAGGTTTCAACGGAGCTTCTGGGCTAAGACAGACTTGGAAGAAGGAAGAAGCCATCAATTCTCAAACAATTGGCCAGTGAAAACCTTATGAATAACAGTGAAACACGGTCTGACATATTACTGGAAAGCTTTATAAATATCCCTGAAACATTGTCCGATATAGTGCCAGAAGATGAGCCCATCAGGTCAGAAGGCACTCAAAATTTGACTGGGGAAGAGCAAACTCCTCAGAGTAGAGATGACCCTAATGATATGGACAGAATAAAGCTTTCAGGACCTCCATTGGCTGATGTGGCACAACTCAAAATGAGTAGAAACAGATGCAAACATCCCTTAATAATCGGAACATGGAATGTACAAAGCATGAATCTAGGAAACTTGGAACGTCTCAAAAATGAAATGTAACACATAAAAATTGATATCCTAGACATTAGTGAGCTCAAATGGACTGGTTTTGGCCATTTTGAATCAGAAAACCATATGATCTACTATGCTGGTAATGAAATTGAAGAGGAATGGTGTGGCATTCATCATCACAGAGTTTTCGAGATCTGTCCTGAAGTACAATGCTATCAGTGATAGGATAATATCCATATTATCTACAAGGAAGAGCAGTCAATACTGTTATTATTCAAATTTACGCACCAACCACCAAAGCCAAAGATGAAGAAACTGATGATTTCTACCAACTTCTGCAGTCTGAAATTGACCAAACATGCAATCTGGATGTGCTGGTTAGAGATTGCATTATAGAATTTTGCAAGAGTAATGACTTATTCATTGCAAATACCTTTTTTCTTCTTTTTTTTTTTAAATTATGATTTGGGTGAAGATTCACTTTCCATACAGCAGTTTACATATACTTTGTCTCATGACATTGACCACAGTTTACCACACTGCAACACCTCCCCTCCCATTTCCCCCCCATAGCTACCCCTTCCCAGTGTCCATCCCTCCATGCATTCCTGCCTCCTGAGCTGTCTCCTTGTGCATAAGCAGCCCTTCTTTCTCCCATAATAGTTCTCTCCAAGGAGTGGCAAATACCTTTTTTCAACAACATAAGTGATCACTATACACGTGGACTTCACCAGATGAAATACACAGGAATCAGATTGACTACATCTGTGGAAAGAGGCAATGGAAAAGTTCAATATCTTCAGCCAAAACAAGACCAGAAGCTGATTGTGGAACAGATTGCTCATATGCACATTCAAGTTGATGTTGACAATTAAAACAAGTCCACAAGAGCTAAAATATGACCTTGAATATATTCCTTCTGAACTTAGAGACCATCTAAAGAATAGATTTGATACACTGAACACCAATGACTGAAAACCAGAAGAATTGTGGGATGACATCAAGAACATCATCCATGAGAAAGAAAGAGGTCATTATAAAGACAAGAAAGGAAGAAAAGACCAAAACGGATGTCAGAAGAGACTCTGAAACTTGCCCTTGAATAGAGAGTAGCTAAAGCAAATGGAAGAAATGACAAGATAAAAGAGCTGAACAGAAGATTTCAAAGAGCAACTCGAGCAGACAAAGCCAATTATTATAATGAAATGTGCAAAGACCTGGAGTTAGAAAATCAAAAGGAAAGAACACGCTTGGCATTTCTCAAGCTGAAAGAACTGAGGAAAAAATTTAAGCCTCGAGTTGCAATATTGAAAGATTTTATGGGCAAAATATTGAACGATATAGGAAGCATCAAAAGAAGATGGAAGGAATACACAGAGACACTGTACCAAAAAGAACTGGTTGATAGTCATCCATTTCAGGAGGTGGCATATGATCAAGAACCAATGGTATTGAAGGAAGATGTCAAAGCTGCACTGAAGGAATTAGCAAAGAACAAGGCTCCAGGAATTGACAGACTACCCACTGAAATGTTTCAACAGACAGATGCCCCACTGAAGGCCCTCACTCGGCTATGCCAAGAGATTTGCAAGACAGCTACCTGGCCAATTGACTGGAAAAGATCCATATTTGTACCCATTCCAAAGAAAGGTGATCCCACAGAATATGGAAATTATGGAACAATATCATTAATATCACAAGCAAGTAAAATCTTACTGAAGATAACTCCAAGTGGTTGCAGCAGTATATTGACAGAGAGCTTCCAGAAATGCAAGCTGGATTCAGAAGATATGGAATGAGGGATTTCAGTGCTGATATTAGATGGATCTTATCTGAAAGCAAAGAATACCAGAAAGATGTTTACTTATGTTTTATTGACTATGCAAAAGTATTTGATTGTATGGATCATAACAAATTATGGATAACATTGAGAAGAATGGGAATTTCAGAACACTTATTGTACTCACAAGAACCTGTATGTAGATCAGGAGGCTGTTGTTCAAATAGAACAAGGGGATACTGCGAGGTTCAAAATCAAGAAGGGAGTGTGTCAAGATTGTATCCTTTCACCATACTCATTGTATGCTGAGCAAATAATCCGAGAAGCTGGATTATATGAAGAAGAACGTGGCATCAGGATTGGAGGAATAATTATTAACCTGCAATACACAGATGACACAACTTTGCTTGCTGAAAGTGAGGATGACTTGAAGCACTTACTAATGAAGATTAAAGACTACAATTTGCAGTATGGATTACACCTCA
>NW_006922811.1:57588-58896 GCF_000298275.1 Orycteropus afer afer
ATAAAGAAAACAAAAACCTCACAACTGGTTCAATAAACAGCTTCACAGCGGATGGAGAAAAGATTGAAGTTGTCAAGAATTTCATGTTGCTTGGTTCTATAATCAACACCAATGGAAGCAGCAGTCAGGACATCAGACGACATATTGCATTGGGCAAATCTGCTGCAAAAGAGCTCTTCCAAGTGATGAAGAACAAAGATGTCTCCTTGAAGACTAAGGTGCACCTAACACAAGCCATGGTATTTTCAGTCACCTCTTATGCATGTGAGAGCTGGACAATGAATAAGGAAGACCAAAGAAGAGTTGATGCTTTTGATTTGTGTTGGAGAAGAATGCTAAGAGTACCATGGTCTGCTAAAAGAACTAACAAATGTGTTCTGGAAGAAGTGCACCTGGAAGGCTCCTTGGAAGCGAGAATGGCCAGACTTCGTCTCACCTATTTGGTCATGTTGTCAGAAGGAACCATTCATTGGAGGAGATCATGCTTGGTAAAGTGGAGGGTCAACGAAGAAGGGGAAGGCCCTCAATGAGATAGATAGACACAGTGGCTGCAACAGTGGGCTAAAATATAGCAATTGTCATGAGGCTGGCACAAGACCAGGCAGTTTTTCGTTCTGCTGTGCATAGGGTCACTATGAGTCAGAGATGACTCAACGGCACCTAACAACAACAACAACAACATTAGGAACTCTGGTGGTGTCATGTCTAAGGCATTTGACTGCTAACCAGAAGGCTGGCAGTTCAAACCACCAGCCAGTGCTCAGAAGGAAGGTTGGGCAATCTACTTCTGTAGTGACCCAAGGAGGGGTCACTATGAGTAGAATTCCACTCCACAGCAGTGAGTTTTCTTCTGTTATCCAATTGTTTTTGAGGAGGATGTTATTCAGTTTCCATGTGTTTGCTCTTTTTCCATTCGCCTTCCCAGTCTTGATTTCTAACTTTATAGCATTGTGATCTGAGAAGATGTTTTGCAGTATTTCAATGTTTTTAAGTTCATTAAGGCTTGATTTATGGCCTAACATATAGTCTATCCTGGAGAATGTTCCATGTGTGCTATAATAGAATATATATTGTGTTGTTATTGGGTAGGTGTTCTGCAGATGTCTATAAGGTCAAGTTGGTTGATTGTGTTGTTTAGTCCTTTGGCATCTTTGTCGAATTTCTTTCCAGTTGTTCTATTTTTTATTGAAAGTGGTTTATTAAAGTTTCCTATTACTGTGGAGTCATCTGTTTGTCTTTTCAACTCTGTTACAAGTCTGATTTATGTATTTTGGGGCTCTTTCACTGGATGTGTAGATATTTATTATG
>NW_006922811.1:60375-62757 GCF_000298275.1 Orycteropus afer afer
AAGTGACCCCTCCTTGGGTTTCCGAGGCAGTATCACTACGGAAGTAGATTGCCCCATTTTCCTTTCAAGGAGTGATACCTTAGCAAAGTAATATTGATGTATTTTTCTTCAATCTCATTAATTCTGTCTTCCGTTCATTTGATTCTAGTCCTTTGCCCATTCAATGTGTTATGTATTTCTGAAATCTTAGTATTGATCTTCTGGACTCCTATTTGTTGTTTTCATATTGTTTCTAATTTTTTGTTTATTTTTTTAATTTGTTCTTATTTGCTCCGTGCAAATATTCATAATGGCTGCACCCTCAGGACAGGTGGTAGTCCCCAGCTCTGTTAGTCTACTTCTTCATTGTTTTCCCTTCTGGTGGTCAGGCATCAATGCAATCCTTGCCCATGTAGTCCTTCATGAGCAGAGCTGATTCTTAGGTTTTATCAGGGTACACTTGCACATATTCAAATTGGCTGCACCCTCAGGACAGCTAGCAGTCTGTAGCTCTGTTTGTCCCTTACTCACTGCTTTCATTCAGGTTCTTCTACTAGTTGGTGTTTAATTCACTTCTTTATCTTTCCCTTCAATGTTCAGGTTTCCAGGATTGTCTTCAGTATCAGTTTCAATTGGTTTCTCAGTGCTTTGTTGCAGAAGGTCTGTGTAGCTTGTCTGCCTATTCCACCATCTTGCCAGAACTCCTGTTCCTTTTTCATTGTCCAGCTTTTTCATGCATATGAGGTGACTCAAAAGACCATGGCTTCAGTCAGGTGTGCCTTAGTCTTATTCTTTAGAACTTCAAAGAGGTTCTCTATAGCAGACTTTCCCAGTGTAACACAATGTTTTATTTCTTGACTACTACTTCTATGGCTATTGATTGTTGACTCAAGCAAGATTAAATTCTTGACAACTTTAATTTCTTTGTTTATCATGATGTTATTTATTGGTCCAATTATGAAGATTTTTACTTCATTTAAGTTCAGGTGTAATCCATACTGAAGGCTATTGTCTTTGATCTCCATCAGTAAGTGCTTCAAGTCATCTTCATTTTCAGAAAGCAAGGTAGTATCATCTACATATAAAAAACCAAACTCACTGCCATCAAGTCAATTCTGACTCACAGCAACCCCCATTGGGTTTCCAAGGCTGTAAATCTTTATGGAAGTAGATTGCCCCATCTTCCTTCCATGGAACAGCTGGTGGGTATGAACCACTGACCTTCTGGTTAGCAGCCAAATGCTTTATCCACTATACCACCAGAGCTCATCTACTTATAGCAGATTGTAAATAAGTCTTCCTCTTCTAATTCTGATGCTTCATTCTTTGTATATTCCAGCTTCTCAGATAATATGTTCAGCATACAGACTGAATAAAATTAAGGTGAAAGGATACAATCTTGCCTCACACATTTTCATTGTCTTCAAATTTTCCTTTAATTCTTTAAGCATGTTTCCTTTAGCTCTTCAAACATATTTATAATAGATGATTTAAAGTCTCAGTCTACAAAGTTTAATATATGAGACCCCTCAAGGACATTTTCTTTTGACTGATTTTTTCCTGTTTGTTTGACATACTTCCTTTTTTTTTTTTTTTTTTTTTTTGCATGTCTTATAACTGTTGTTGAATACCAACTGTATTCGGTAATATATTGCAGCAATTCTGGTTTCTGAGCCTCCCCACAGGTTGTTGTTATTTCTGTTGTTTGTTTCTTTGTATAGTGACTAGTATAGACTAATTATTTAGAGATGATAGTCTTCTATACAGTGTAAGGCCACTGAAGTCTCTGCTCAGTGTTTTTTATTCCTCTTTTTATTTTCAGCTTTGGTTTCCTAGGGATTACCTTTACATTAGCATAGCTTGCTGATCAGTCAAAGATTTGTAAGAACTTTTCTTAAGCTACTGAGTCAGTAAAGCTTCCACGCTTTGCTGAAGGTATCTGTGGGTTGTCACATTCATGCAAAGTTCAGGCAGTTACAAATCTGCCTTAGTTTTCATTTCCTGATTCTGCAAGGCCTTATAGTCATTCAGGGCCTAGTAGATAAAGGCCTACTAGATAAGGCGCACTCCAGTATTTCCTGAGTGTGCACAAAGCCCTGTGAATGTGCACAGCCTTCCAGATTCCCTACCTCATTCAACAGATAATACCTTTTAAAGTTTTAGATCTTCTCTTAATTACTCTAAATAGTATTGCTTCCTTAAGAAGCTGATACACTGGTATTCTCCCATTGTTATCCACTAATCATTATTGGACAGCCGCCAGGCAGCAGGGAGCAGTGGCAGACAGGGCCAGCAGGAACAGGTAGGGGGTAGCCCAGGAAGTGAGCTGAGCAGTTGGAACAGCTAAGGAAGATGAACTTCTCTGTTGGTTTGTCATACAGTGGTGGCTTGCATGTTGCTGTG
>NW_006922811.1:63272-63970 GCF_000298275.1 Orycteropus afer afer
AGGAAAATTGGAAGTTGTCAAAAATGAAATGGAATGCATAAAGATTGATATCCTAGGCATTAGTGAGCTGAAATGGACTGGTTTTGGCCATTTTTTTCCTCTTTATTTTCCAATGAGGTGACTGTCAAAAACGGTGTTAAGCAGGAAAATAATAATAACATCCTATAAATATGATGTGAATATGTTAAGAATGGCTTTTAAAAAAAATAGTAATAATCTTTTCTTGTGTTTTAAGTGAAAGTTTACACAGCAAATTAGGTTCCCATTTAACAATTTTTATACAAATTATTCTGAGCCATTTGTTATATTTTCCACAATGTGTCAGCACTCTCATTATATCCATTTTGTTTGTTTTGTTTCCATCAATCTAGCTTCCATGCCCTTTCCTACCTTCTTATCTTTGCCTTAGGGTAAAAGTTGACAGTTTGGTCTCATATAGCTGATTACTTTAAAGAATGACTTTTTTTTTTTTTAATTGTGATTTGGGTGAAAGTTTACAGAGTAAATTCACTTTCCATACAGCAGTTCACACACACATTGTCTCATGACATTGACTATAATTTACCCCCAATGCAACAGCTCCTCTCCCACTTCCTCCCAATAGTTACCTCTTCCCTATGTCCATCCTTCCATGCACTCCCACCCCCTGAACTGTCTCCCTGTGTATAAACAGCCCTTCTTTCTCCCATGATTGTTCT
>NW_006922811.1:64572-66429 GCF_000298275.1 Orycteropus afer afer
TTTGTGTAGTATGTTATGCCAATTGAGCTTGATGTCCCCTGCAACTATGGTCCTGAGCCCTCAGGTTCAACTCCTTGCTCCCTCTGGGTAGCTGGCTGTGACCCAGAAGTGACTACAACCTTGTCCCTTGTCTTGTCAGCTCTACTATACCCCTGGCAATTCTTACAGAACATACAAATACTCTTGTAGAACTATTGTCTGCCAGCCCTATACATGGTCTTGGGTACACTCCTTGATGCATAGACATCTGGTTTTGGTCATTTTGAATCAGATAATCATATGATCTACTATACCAGAAATGACAAATTGAAGAGGAATGGCATGACATTCATCATCACAAATAATGTTTCAAGATCTATCCTGAAGTATGATGCCATCAGTGATAGGATAATATCCACATGCCTACAAGGAAGACCAGTTAATATGATTATTATTCAAATTTATGCACCAACCACCAAAGTAAAAGATGAGGAAACTGAAGATTTTTACCAACTTCTGCAGTCTGAAATTGACAAAACATGCAATCAAGATGTGCTGGTTGTCACTGGTGACTGGAATGCAAACGTTGAAAACAAAGAAGAATCACTGATAGTTGGAAAATTTGGCCTTGGATATAGAAATATTGCTGGAGATTGCATGATAGAATTTTGCAAGACCAATGACTTATTCATTGCAAATACATTTTTTCAACAACACAAATAGGCTATACATGTGAACTTCACCAGATGGAATGTACAGGAATCAGATTGACTACATCTGTGGCAAGAAAAGATAGAGAAGCTCAGTTACCTTTAGCCAAAACAAAGCCAAGAGCTGCTCATTTGCAAGATCAAGTTGAAGTTGAAGATAATTAAAACAAGTCCACGAGAACCAAAATATGACCTTGATTATATCCCACTTAATTTAGAGACCACTTCAAGAATGCTTTGAACACCAATGACCAAATCAGATGAATTGTGGGATGACATCAAGGTCATCATCCATGAAGAAAGCAAGAGGTCATTAAAAAGACAAGAAAGGAAGAAAAACCAAAATGGATGTCAGAAGAGACTCTGAAACTTGTCCTTGAGTGCAGAGTAGCTAAAGCAAATGGAAGAAATGACAAGATAAATGAGCTGAACGGAAGATTTCAAAGTGCAGCTTGAGAAGACAAAGTCAATTATTATAATGAAATGTGCAAAGACATGGAGTTGGAGAGCCAAAAAAGAAGAACATGGTAGGCATTTCTCAAGCTGAAAGAACTAAAGAGGAAATTTAAGCCTCGAGTTGCAGTATTGAAAGATTCTATGGGAAAAATATTGAATGATGCAGGAAGCATCAAAAGGAATACACAGAGTCACTGTACCAAAAAGAACTGGTCAATATTCATCCATTTCAGGAGGTGGCATATGATCAAGAACCAATGGTATTGAAGGAAGAAGTCGAAGCTGCACTGAGGGAAGTGGTGAAAAACAAAGCTCCAGTAATTGATGGGATACCCAATTGAGATGTTTCAACAAGTGGATGCCACACTAGAGGCACTCACCCAGCTCTGCCAAGAGATTTGGAAGACAACTACCTGGCCAACTGACTGGAAAAGATCCCGATGCATACCCATTCCAAAGAAAGGCGATGCCACAGAATGTGGAAATTATGGAACAATATCATTAATATCACACACAAGTAAAATCTTACTGAAGATAATTAAAAAATGGTTATAACAGCATATTGGCAGAGAACTTCCAGAAATGCAAGCTGGATTCAGAAGAGGACATGGAATGAGCAGTATCATAGCTGATGTCAGATGGATCTTGGCTCAAAGCAAAGAATACCAGAAAGATGTTTACTTGTGTTTTATTGACTATGCAAAGGCATTCG
>NW_006922811.1:67289-72663 GCF_000298275.1 Orycteropus afer afer
GTGGAGGGACAACGAAAAAGGGGAAGACCCTCAAGGAGATGGATAGATACAATGGCTGCAACGATAGGCTCAGGTATAGTAGAGATCATGGGGCTGGCACCAGGACCAGGCAGTGTTTTGTTCTGCTGTGCATGAGGTCCCTATGAGTTGGAGATAACATGACAGCACCTAACAACAACAATCATTATTATTTTTAAAAATAGCGTGGGTATGGGACATTTCCATGAAGCTCTAAATCCAATTAGTTCATCCAGCAGATGTGGATCAGAGCATCCCCAAGTTTAAACACCTCTGGCCATGATAGTCTTACTGACAAACAATAGTTTTTCTTGAAAAAAAAAATGCTTTTTAATTTGTTTTGTGCTTTTGTTCATTTCCAGGGTTTCAAAATACTTGTTTATGGCTGATTTTTAAGAGGAGAGGACTGTGAAGATACTCACTTTGACATAATGGAAATCCCATCCCCACTTTAATTATCTACAGAGTGTACTGTCAAGACAAGAAATTTCCCATTTTGATAAAGTCCAAAATATCTTTTTTTCCCCTGAATTGTGCTTCACAGTGTTGTTTCTTAGAAATACTTGCCTAACACAAAATCTCTAAGATTTTTTTGTACTTTTTTCTGTAAATTTAAAGGATATAAATTATACAATTAGGTTGTAAAAGTCCTAAAACAACTGTGTTAGAAGGTACCATATTTTCCCCTTACTGTTGAATAAAGAGCACTCCAAATTAAGTTAGGACTCCCAACATGATATGGTGGCTATGTTAAGGTATGACGGTAAAACCCCATTTTGAATCAAAGGTAACCTCTGCATCAGGAGTGTGGGCTGTCATTCCTGTAACTCTACACTCCACCCTGAGAAAATTAATTAGGAAACAATTTCAGAAAACATTGTAATTTTGTTTACAAGCTTTGCTTGTTGCTTAAGAAGTCAGCTCCAAAACAATTCTCAGAGCAAATGCTTACTCAAAATAAACTTTAGAATTTCACATGACCTCTCTGCAGTCACATAAGAACGAGCTTTGGTGGCGTAGTGCCTGAGGCATTTGACTGCTAACCAGAAGGCTGGCAGTTAAAACCCACCAACCACTCCTTGGAAGGAAGACTGGGCAATTTACTTCCGTATAGCTACCGTCTTGGAAACCCAAGGAGGAATCACTATGAGTCGGAATTGACTGGAAGGCAGTGAGTTTGGTTTTTGGATTTTTTTTTTTTTTAATGATTGTTTTGACACCCGATGTACCAATTTAGTGATTATTTTGTAACTTAAAACTTTAAAAATGTATGTAATCTCATACCAATCAGATATACCATCACCCAATTTATTACTTAAATGTCAATAAATCACTGAATTTTTCTGAAATTCCCTGTAATCATTACCCAAATGCCAACCAATCACCAAATTTTTATTGAATTTTCTTATATAAAGTCTCTGCACTGTCTCCTCCTTGGATCACTTAGTCCAGAATCCTCTAGACTTTGTGATTCACAATTTGAAAATTGCCTTTCCCCTCAATAAAAGCTCTTCACTTTTAACTTCAACCATTCTCTGTAATTTTGCTCAACATTTCTCGGTATCAGAAGTAGGATATGGAAGAAAGCTGCTGGAGCTAACCCTGGGAGGCTCAGGGACTCAAGCCCTGGGATCAGCAGGAGCCTCTTGGCTTGCCACTTACCCAGACCAACTTGGGAGTTGTCTCAGGTGAGCCTCCTCTCAGATTTGTTTTTTCTTTTCTTTTTTTTTTTTTTTACAGTGCAAACAGTCTTTATTGGTGACAATGGGACATGAGAAGGGGGGTACATAGCTCCTGCTTCTGAGGTGGCGTTCAGAGTCAGAAGCTAAGAGGCAGCGCTCTGAAAAGGCTCCTCTCAGATTTGAACTCCACTTTCTTGGAGTAGAGTTCTCTGAGCTTTATTGAGGATTACTTTCTCTTTCATTTGTGTCCAGCTGTTTTCTCTTTAATGTATCCTAGGGTGGTGTTTCAGTTATGTAGTGCTGCTCTAATAGAAACGCAACAGAGGGATGGTTTTAACAAACAGGGATTTATTCTCTTACAGTTTAAGAGGCTAGAAGTTCTAATTCAAAGTGCCAGCTCTAGGGGCTGGGTGAAAGCCTCTTGACCTTGGGCTTTAGCTCTGCCTCTTGTTCCTAACCCACTGAAGTTGGAGGCTTTCTTCACTCAGACCACTGTTGGCTGAGGAGGTCAACAAACCCAAGGTTGACAAGTAAAAAAAGCACAGGCCCAATATTACCAAACAACATGGCAGGCCACTGATATAATTCCATTAAGAGTCCCAACAACAGCTGGCAACTAAACAATTAGCAGCAGGCTGCTAAACAATTACTCAGCTACATGCAGAATTCAAGCATGCCAAAAGTTGCAGATCTTTCTCAACACTTCTCCTTATATACTGGAAGCAGTCCACATCCCTAAATCAGCTACTCAGCTGCTCCAGTAGATTCCACCATGGAATTGATTACCAATCTCACCATGGGGAGGAACTACACCCAGCTGTCCAGCCACTCAAAACCAGGCCCAGCCAAGTTGACACATAACCTTAACAACCACAATTCCACCCTTTGTCAACCTGGCACCTGTACAGATCTCCTTCACTTGGTAGCTCCAAGTCCCCTAGTTCATCTGAGCCATGACCTCACCCCCTTGTCCCAGCAGGCCCCATTACTCAATCTCTTGGGCATGGCAGCCCCACCCCTTTACTTCTTGGGCAATGCCTATGGCCCTATCTCACTGGCCCACATGAACGAGCAGCCCCACACTCCAGAATCAAGTTGGTGAATGTCTGGCTCTTTGAAACCTAAGGGTCTGTGGTGGTTCCATCCCCAGAGGCCATGGTCCTACCCTTTGAGGCTGAGGCAGCTATGCTTCCCATTTCCTTGGTCTCTCCGCTTATGCCAATTAATGCTGAAGGCAACCCACTCCACCAGAAATTTTCCTGCCCCAAAAGCACTCAGCTTTATTGCTCTGGGGACCGGCCAACCAGCTGCTCCATTTCTTGCTGGGTTTCTTCTACAAATTAATGCCCGAAGGCAAGCCACTCCACCAATAAGTTGCCTACCTAACGGCTTCCAGCTTTCTCCTCTGTGGGCTGGTGAGCTTGTTGCTGTCTAATGCCGGTCTCTCAGCTCTGCTGCTGCTATCTCTCTCCTGGAGTCTCTCTGCCAAGGTTTCTCTGCTGGGGTCTCAAGTCAAGGACACACTCCACTCCTGTTTCCACATTTTAGGTGTCTGTCAGAGCAGCAACCCACTCCTGGTACCATATTCTGTTTTGGTTATCTAATGCTGCTGTAACAGAAGATACCAAGAATGAGTGACTTAAAAAAAAAAAAAAAAAGTAGTTTGTTCTTTTATAGTTTTGGAGGCTAGAAGTCCAAGTTCAAAGTGCCAGGCTCTAGAAGTTGGGAGAAAGCCCTAGACCTTGAGTTTCAGTTCTGCCTCTTGTTCCTGGTGCACTGAAGCTGGAAGTTTTCTTCACTCAGGCAACTGTTGGCTGCTGAGGCTGACAAACCCAAGTGCAACAAGTAAAAAGGCACAGTCCCAATATTACCAAACCACACAGCAGGCACTTACTGATTCAAGTCCATTAAAAGTCCCAAGATTGACAGACAACATGGCAGGCTGCTGAATGACTCAGCTACATGCAGGATTCAAGTGTGCCAAAAGCTGCAGACCTTTCTTAACACTTCTCCTTATAGATTAGCAATCTCTCCATGGGAAATTACTACATCCAGCTGCCCAGACACTCAAAACCAGGCCCAGCCAAGTTAAAACATAACGTTAAATACCACAGATGGGTGCACAATTTCATCTAAATGGAGATAATTCTACTCCTTGAATCCTTGGGAGCTACAGAGGTAATTCTACTTTCAAAAAGCTCTAGGTCACTATAAGCTGCAAAATTCAGGTATGAGTCAGCAAGTAAAAAGCCATTAGGGTACTTGCCAGGGCTCATCACGAGTGTTAAAGACTCCTGTGACAGGATAAGATGTTTGCAAGACAGGCCAGAGCACTAGGATGCTTGCCACCTGAAAGCAAACTCTTCCATAATGGAGGTACACATTAGTCTAAGCAAAACACTGTCCAAATCCTGCTATATCCCTCTCTACGTTTTTATGATTCAGAGAAAACTGAAAATAGTGCTCCACATGGTTTCTTGCACATGAGGCAATCAAGAATAGTGCTCTCTTTTTATTTGCAGTGCATGTGTGGGTGAGACTCACCAAATCTTGCATGAAAATTAAGTAACGCCAATTTGCAGGGGGGAGGTAGCAGCTACTGATTTACTTTGTGAAATTTTCAAAAGAAGGTATAGCTCCTAGTTACCATCACCTAACTGAAGGCAATTTTAAAAAAGTAAATGGCCACTTCAAAATATTTTCCAATTAGACACTAGCATATTTTTAAATGAGAGACTGGGTCTCTAGTTGGCAGAATAAATTAAGTTCAGAAAAAATAAAACTAGGTTTCATATGGCTGTTACCAAACAGAAAAAAAAATCTCAGAAGACTGATTTTCTAAGAACTTTATTTGACTCTGGGGAATAAAAGTTTCAACGTAAGTCTTAACATCCTTCATAAATAAGCCTAGATTTTCCCCCTATCAGGATGCTCGTTTGGGGTTCTCACTTTCAAAAACAATATAAACTGAATATATTTGAAGTAATTTTAAATGTCAATGATCATTTTGAAAAAATGTAGCCTTTTTCAATTTGTTTTGAGAAGCTTTGCTCTAATCAAAAGTTGAAGTTCAAGGCTAGTATTTTCTAAAGAGCTGTCTAAAATTCTCAGTTCTTTTCTCTGCCGAGAACAATTGCTTACCAAAAGAATAGTAAAAGGGAAATAATTACTGTTTGTCTTTCAAAATACCTAAGCCAACTTTATAAACCAAACCCACTGCCATTGAGTCACTTATGATTCATAGCAACCCTATAGGACAGAGAACTGCTCCCTAGGGTTTTCAAGGCTGCAAATCTTTATGGAAACAGATTGCCTCATCTTTCTCCCATGAAGAAACTGGTGGGTTCAAACCACTGACCTTTTGATTAGCAGCCAAATGCCTTAACTACTGCACCACCAGAGCTCCTTAAGCCAACTTAAACATATGTAAATAAAATGAAATGACCCATTCTTGTCTTTAACCATGAGCCAAAATAGGAAGGGCAAGGCAGAATCAGATCTCTTCCGCTTCCAGCTCTGAAGCCATGTAACTCCAGATAAATTTTTAGAGGACCTTAAAGCCAAAAGAAAATTTTAAAAATGTTCTTGGAGGCGGGGCAAGATGGCGGACTAGGCAGAAGGATTGCACAGACCCTCTTCAACAAAGAAAAGGGAAACCAATTAACACAGACACA
>NW_006922811.1:83883-86691 GCF_000298275.1 Orycteropus afer afer
TGGTCAATGACATGAGACAAAGTATATGTGAACTGCTGTGTGAAAAGTGAATTTACTCTGTAAATCTTCACCCAAATCCTAATAAAAAAAAAAATTAAAAAAAAATGTTCTTACAATTATCAGATAATTGAGTGAACCCCATCTGTAGTTAAGTTTGTGTGTCAACTTGGCTGGGCCTGGTTGAGTGTCTGGGCAGCTGGATGTAGTATTCCCCATGATGTGACTGGTAATCAACTCCATGGTGGAATCTACTGGAGCAGCTGAGTAGCTGCCTTAGGGATGTGATCTGCTTCCTGTATATAAGGAGAAGCCTCGGGGAACGGTCTCTAGCTTATGGCAGGCTCAAACACTGCATGTAGTCGATTTGCTGTTCAGCAGCCTGCCAAGTTGGTCTGCTGATTTTGGGACTTTCAATGGACTTGAATTAATGGCTTTCCATGTGGTTTGGTAACATTAGGAATGTGCCTTTTCATTTATTGACCTTGAGTTTGTCAGCCTCTGCAGCCAGCAGCTGCCTGAGTGAAGAGATGCCTCTACCTTCAGTGGGTTGGGACTAAGAGGCAGAGCTGAAGCCCAAGGTTGAGGGTCTTTCACCCAGGCTTTAGAGCCTGGAACCTGGAACTTGGACTTCTACCCTCTGAAACTATAAGAGAATAAACTCCTGTTTGTTAAAGCCATCCCATTTGTGGTATATTAGATAACCAAGACACTATCATTAAAAAAAAAAAAAAACATGTAAATAAGTTCTCTCTATTATAAAAGAATTCAAAGAACAGGCAGAGTAAAGATGGCATCCTGCTAACACATTCCACCCAATCCCTCTCCAACAGACACTCAGAAAACCAAGTGAAAATGATACAAATAATGATACTAGAACTCTGAGCATAAAATGAAAGGATAAAGAATTAGACTGAGGTCTGATTAGAAAGGAATATGGAGCAAGGACAGTGACTGGAAAGTGACAGGTCAGGACCTGATGAATTGTGGCCATTTTGAGGCATAGAAGGCAACATTCATGGGAGAGGAGAAACTAACTTCATGGAATCCACACTGTAATAGAGATACAGTGTGGACAGATCTGGAGAGAATCAAGGTGAGCAGAATATGCATCGGATCAGGGAGAGGAAAACAGGTCAGATTTCCAGTGTAACAGGTAACCATGGAGAGGGGAAGGAGTCAAAGAAAGGGAATGAAACTGGGCAATCTACTTCCATAGAGATACTGCCTTGGAAACCCAAGGAGGGGTTGCTATGAGTCATAATCGACGCGACGGCAGTGAGTGAGAGTGAGCACTAGTCATTTTGGTTGAGGGCCCACACAAGGGAAAGGTCTTTGGGGTGGCAGTTGGAGACACTTGACTGAGGGTGACCCTCCAAGTTGACTGAGTCTGGGAAGGAGCTGAATAATCAGTTGTGTGCACCAAGAATGGCACCAGACAGACTTGGCAGTGAATCACAATTGGAGAGGTACATTCTCTGCTCTAACAAACACACTCTCCTGGTGACTAGGGATGAATCTTCTTCCCACTCCCACCAATCTGGTGGCTAGGGACTTTCTCCTGGCTACCCCCTACCCCAGTTCCCCAATCGCCTCTTCAACAGCCCAGTCACCTGCTGCAACAGGCCCCAAGCAGACAGAACCAGACTCTCTGGCTCTGCCTATCTGCACTTGTGTAACTGACAGGTCTTCCTCTCACTGAATGCAAGAGGCTCACCCCTGTGGCCTCCTCTCTCAAAGGCACTCACTCACATCAGGCTCCTCACACCTCCACAAGCACACATTCTGATAGATCACATCACAGCTGCCAGCTGCATGGGCTGCCAGCTGACCTTGACTACAAAAGCTCCTCCTCCTTTTATTTTTTTTCTCCTGTTCTTTTTTCCTTGTCTTTTTTCACTATTCTTCCTTTTTATTTACACACTTCTCCTTCTTTGTCTTCTTTTATTTCTACCAACCTTTCTTATCTACTATGCTTTTTTTTTCCTTCATTTTTCCTTTTTGTCTGTCCCATCCAACAGGAGGAGGACATTTACTCCCCACTAGTCAGGAGCTCTGGTGGTGTAGTGTCTAAGGCATTTGACTGTTAACCAGGAGGCTGGTGACTTAAATCCACCAGCCACTCCTCAGAAGGAAGACTGAACAATCTACTTCAGTAGAGATACCACCTTGGAAACCCAAAGAGGGGCTGCTATGAGTCAGAATCGACTCATTGGCAGTGAGTTTGGTTTTTTTAGTCAGGCATATCCACTGCACCTACCACCTGACCAAATGGGTGAGCACAACCATGCACTCCTTCACAACTAGAACAATGACCTGCAGCTCCTCTTCATGACAGAGACACAGCTCAAAATACCACCAGTTATTCCATTCACCCAGAGACAGGTGGGGAGCACCACACTGCTGCCAAACTAACCACCAAAGAAGCACATCTGTCCAACCTGACTGTATGTACTGAAACAAGGCAAAAAAAATGTTAACAAATAAAAGCAACAGCTTTTACAGCTATCTAGACACAACAATGGGTCTCTTCTCATTTTGCGCAAAGAATGAAGAAAACCAAAGACACATGGAAACAAATAGTCCAAGGGACTAGTGGACCATGCAGAGCTCAGTCTACATGGTTGTGAGACCAGAAGAACTAGTTGTTGCCCATCTCACACTGTCAACCACTCAGAAAGTGATCAATTCAAGAGATCCTGGACAGAGTGTGAGAAAAATGTGGAACAAAATTCAAACTCATAAAAAAGACCAGGCTTCGCAGGGGACATCAAACTCAATTGGCATAACATACTATACAAAACATTGTTC
>NW_006922811.1:87368-88799 GCF_000298275.1 Orycteropus afer afer
AAAAAAAAAAAAAAAAAAAGACCAGGCTTATTGGTCTGATGGAGACTGGTGAAATCCTTAAGATTATGGCCCCTAGTAACTCTTTGGGCCTGGAATTGAACTCACTCCCTTGGCTTCAAGCCAAGCAATAGACAGACATATAAGTTGAACATTTATACCAGGTAAGGACACTCCTTAGAACAACCAATATCAGAAGGGCAATACTTGCTCAGAGGGCAGGAATGCATAGTAAACAAGGACACAAGGAAAAGGTAATGACAAGGAGGAAGTAGGAAGAGAGCTATTAGATTATGGGGATTGCTATCAGTGTCATGAAACAAAATGTGTATGAACTGCTGTGGGAAAAGGTGGGGAAAATGCTCTGTAAACTTTCACTGAACTCACAATTTAAAAAAAAAAACGACATATAGAAACTAAAAGCATCATTGTGGCGATTGCAAAAGGGAGTTTGCCAAACACAGGCAAAAAGTTTGGAGTGCCTGCTTAATGAAGGAGATCACAGGTTTACAGTGGAACCAGTCTGTCCTGCTCTGTAGCCTTCTCCAGAAGTGGAAGCTTCTTAGGTGCAGGTCCAGAAAAATTGGCATTTGAGTTCTAACAGTCAAAAGGTGTTCAGATATCCAAGGCCTCTAGTGGAAGTCAACGAGAACAGTAGATATGAGAGACACACGTGCATGCGTGCACACACACGCACACACACACGTGCGCTCATACACACACAGAGAGAGGCAACAGATGAGCATGAGAGGAGGTAGGTAAGGGATGGAGGCATGTTGGAAGAGGGATTGTGTGGCAAGCAAGGGAGATTCTTACAGTCAAGGGCCTTACAGAAACTCAGGAAAAGACTCTCCCTAGGTATCAAGGATGCTCAGTTCAGTGAAGCTCAGAAGCTACAGGTTCATGAAACAATATGGCAAACAATTGGCATGTCCTCACTGCTGATGCTGTACCCCTTGAAATCAGGATTAGACATTTGGTATGTGTCCATCTAGATATTTAAAAACTTACATATGTATCTGCACCCAACATATAGGATTGTCTTGTGTTTTTAGATTTACAAATTTGTGGTCAAGGGCATGCATTATTCTTAAGATTGCTTTATGGAGTCATCAGAGTGCTTTACAAAGCTATGTTCACATAGCCTTCTTTGTTTCTTTTGGTTGCCACATTTTAATCTACTGGATGCATAAGTTACATTGCATTCATCCATGTCCTCACTGATGGGAATTTAGATTGTTTCCAGTTTTCCCTCTTGCCAACATCCTTGTGCATGTGTCCTTATGCGCATGGCAAGCCAGTGTTCCCAGCAGTGGATATGCTGGGTCATAGCGGGGGCAGGCATTTTTCTGGTTTCATGTTGTTGTTGTTGTTGTTAAGTGCCGTCGAGTCGTTTCCGTCTCATAGCGACCCCATGCACAGCAGAACGAAACA
>NW_006922811.1:91694-98985 GCF_000298275.1 Orycteropus afer afer
ATTCCCGGCATAGTAGATCATATGGTTGTCTGATTCAAAATGGCCAAAACCAGTTTGGTTTCATAGTTTCAGTTAAAACATGTACTCTGGACCCAGAGAGCTTGGTTTTAATCTTATCGCTAATACTGAAAAGCTAATGATCTTGGGTAAGTTGCTGAACTTCTCTGTGCCTGTTTCCTCACAGAAACAGGGTGAAAATAATGGGAAATTTTATCATAGGCTTCTTGTGAGGATGAGTAACCATTTACCTACAGTGCTGAAAACAGCACCAGGCACAGAGTAAGGGCCTATATTTTGGTATTTATAGACTCTGCAAAAATATCCCTCCCAAATCATTGCCCTCCCCATGCAGAGAACGTGCAAATACATTGGTTTCCTGATACTCTTTCCAACCCTTGGATACCTTAAGCTCTTTAATTGTTACAACCCTGTTGTGTGAAAAGTATTTTGTGTATTTTTACTTTGCATCTCCATGATCAGGGATGGTGAGCATCTTTTGGGGTGTCCATTGACTGCTGAGTTTCTCTCTCCTTTGACTAAACGGGGGTAGGAGTAGGAGTCCAGGGCAGTGTAGGGCAAACTTCAGCCTGCTGGCCATACCGACCTGCCAATAAAGTTTCAGTGAAGCAAAGGCAGTCAATTCATTGTCTGTGGCTGCAGTCTTTCTTGCCAAGAGGGCAGGGTAGAGCAGTTGTGAGAGAGATCAAATGGCTGGCCAATCCCAAAATATTTACTCTCTATCCCTTTACATGGGAGCTCTGATGGCATAGTGCTGGGAAAACATAAAGCACCAACAATAGAGGAGGAGGAGGGAGGAGGAAAGAATATATTAATATTTTCCCTTTCTCCAGTATATGCTGGATTCATGTGTTGTGCTACAGAAAATGATAAACAACATTAGAGATGAACTTGGCAACTTTAAAGATGACCTTGGTATGACCAGCCTCTGGCTGGGCACGGGCAGAGTCAGGGGCAGGCCAGGGTACTTGAAAGTCACCTGAATACATGTAGTACACTTTGCCAACAAGTCTTAGAGATCTTGTAGGACAATTAAAGAGGCTTCATTTATTTCCTCTCTAAGTGCCACTGGGTAGGGTATGTATGTGCATGTGCTTGTTGGTTGTATTATATTTTAATGCTTCTGATATGCATCAAAATTTGAGAATTGCTGGTTCCTTGCGTTCCATTTTAGACAACATTTCCATATTATATTCAAGCACTGAGTGGGTGAGTTAGTCCCAGAGCTGGATAAGGCTAAGTTTGGGTAGGAGTTGGAGAGAGTTGCAGGGTTAGGCCACTCCCCCACAGGGACAAGGGGATAGGTTTCTATATTCCTATATCTGGAGTATCTGGTTATGCCTTTCTCTGTTTCAGCAGCCCTGCAGAGCTTCACTGACAAGTTCCAAACCCTTTGAAGTGAGTGTTAACACATACCATTCCCCTTCTCACAGTCTTGACTGTTCATAAAGGCTGTGGGCTGACCCTGGCTTGTGGCTCTTCCCTAACTCTGCTCTGTTTGAAAAGTTGAACCCAGCATCCTGGTACAAGAAAAGCAGCTAGTGCTGCTGCTTTTTGAGCCCAGGAACAGCAGCCAAGCTGATTCCATCCTGTTCTCCTACCCCTGCCAGGCTTCATCTCTTCCCCTACTTTTGTCCCTCCCCATCCCAGTTTATAGCAGTTTCAAATTTAAAAACCCACTGTTATCAAGTTGATTCTGACTTATAGGGGCCTTATAGGGCAGAGTGGAACTGTCCTATAGAGTTTCCAAGGCTGTAAATTTTTACGGAAGCAGACTTCCTTGTCTTTCTGCCACAGAACCGCCAGCCTTTTGGTTAGCAGCCCAATGTTTTAATCACAGTGCCACCAGAGGTCCTTTTCCAAATTAAAAGTACCTCTCATGTTCTGTGATCTGTTGAGGAAGGTGGGAGGAAAGGGAAAGGGCCGAGTATGACTCCATTTCAGAGCAGTTTTAAAACACAGTACTTCTGGCATTCTGTGGCCTGCCTGCTCTCTGTGGGGAGCTTGGGCCAGCCTCTGAGTAGAAGCCCTGCAGCCAACCTTACTAGAATGACCTGGGTTGGGTCTAGGTACCACGTGGGCTCTACCCTGCCACATAAGCATTTCCCCTGCAAGTACGATGAATATTCTCTTCTGATCTCCTTTTTCATTTCCACAGTTGCCATACATCACAACTCTTCTGCTTCCTCTGCAGTAAAAACCAGTTTCCCTTTCAGAGCAGTGGTCTCTCTTTTCTCTCCTCCCTTTCCTCTTTTGTATCACTCTTTTAGTTCCCCCCTCTCACTGCTTCTCTGTTGTTGTGAGCATCCTTGATCTGTTCCATGACTGTATGTCCCTCAGCGTCTCTGCCAGGGTCATTTCAATAGGTATGTAACAGCACCATCTGAGCCCCTCTCCTCCTTCCCAGGCCCAGTCCTTTTCCTGGATTCATTATGCCCCACTGGTGCCACAAGCACAAGGGCAACCTGCAAGTCATCACCATTTCCTCTTGAGCCCTCACCTTTGAAACTTGGTTAACAAATCCCACTGATTCTCCCTCCTTAATTAAGTTGTCGACAGAGGTAGAGGTTGCATCACAGTGTTTGGGGAACAGAAAAGGACAGTAAAGGGAACACAGACAAATGAAGCTGTAAAAGTCAACATGTGTATGTGTGTGTGTGTGTGTGTGTGTATGAATAAAATTAATCATTAAAAATCTCCCTAGAAGAGAGATCTGATTCAGAGAATAAAAGGAACAGTGGTCAGGAATCCATAAGGAATGGAGATAAGAAAAGCAGAGGAGTTGTCAAGTTACCAAAACGTACTTAGGGGAATGAAGGGGAAGAATCACCAAACCTGAAGGCAGGGTTTAGGGACTCTGAAAATGTTGGAGTTGCTGGTGTAGGTTCTTCATCTTACTCTGTGATGAATATGATGCTTCAAAAACACTGTGCTGCAGGGGACATCAAGCTCAATCAGCATAACATACTACACAAAAGCATTTTTCTACATTCTACTTTGGTAAGTAGAGACTGAGATCTTAAAAGCTTGTGAGTGGCCATCTAAGATGCAACAATTAACCACTCCTCATCCAGAGCAAAGAAGAATGAAGAAAATCAAAGATCCATGGAAACAATTAGTCCAAAGGACTAATGGACCATGTGAACCTCAGCCTACATGACCCTGATAACAGAAGAGCTACATGGTGCCCAGCTGCCAATGTCAACCACTCAGAAAGTGATCAGTGTAGAAGATCCTGGATAGAGTGGGAGAAAAAATGTGGAATAAAACTCAAAATCATTTTTAAAATAAATGTCTGAGGCTTATTGGTCTGATAGAGACTGGTGAGCCCTGGGAGATTATGGCCCTGGGAGACCCTTCAGGCCTGGAATTGAACTCACTCCCATGGCTTCCAACCAAACAGTGGACAGGCCTATAAGGTGAACATTTACACTAGGTAGATACACTGCTTAGAACAATCAACCATAGGAAACCAGAAGGGCAGTATTAACACAGGGAGCTAGCTCAGAGAGCAGGAATACATAGGAGAAAAGGGCCTGGGGAAAAGGTAATGACTGGGAGGAAGAGGGAAGAGAGCTGTTACATTATGGGGATTGCAGTCAATGTCATGAAACAAAATGTGTACAAACTTGAATAGAAAATGAATTTACTCTATAAACTTTCACCGAAATCACCATTTGAAAAAAATAACACTGTGCTGTCACTGGGATTAGGAAGGGAAATGTGGCTACCTCAGAGTAGGTGGGAAGGGACTCATCTTTGAAGCATGGAACACAAGTAGAAAATGATCACAACATGCCCTAACATGGAACTGGGAAGGATGGGGGCAGTGAGAATGGAAAGTAATGAGTGGCGTCCCTGGAAAGTTGGTCAGACTTGGTACAACCCTTCCTCTGTTTTCTCACTGTGTCTTCCTTCCAGTCGCTCATGGTATGGGTTGTGGTAGAAAGGCCATCAAGGATGCTCACAGACAATCATCAACCTCAGCCAGGAATGAACTGAGTGCAGACTATCCAGTGCAAACCTCTCACTTGAAATGATGGGCTTGACTGCTTGCTCTAAGTCTTTGACCCTGTCTCAAGCGGTTATTTCTTGGAGACGTAATACAGCTGGTTGTGTGATCAGTTTGGCAGGCACTTTCCAACTGGAGTTTCTGCTGACCGAGGCATCTTTTTATGAATAGGGGAAGAAGTCCAGCAATGAGTCCTTGCCCCGGAAAGTACAAGGCTGCTGGCCCCCAGGGTGCAGGAGAGAATCATGTTGAAAGGAGAAGTGGGAGGGCATGAGCACTGCCCTAGGTGACTGATTTCGCGAGCCCTGCTTCCCTTGTCTGAGCACACTATCTCTCTGTGACATATTCAGACCCAAGACCACACAGTAATGTATGTCACAGTCTGTGGCTGGACACTGAGCTTGCAAGTTCCAGAAAGAAGTGGCAGATACTAAGGCTTAGTTTAAAGAAACCTATCTGGGCCCCAGTGGAAAGAAGCAGGCCAGACCCCTCCCCTAATTCCATGATCTCCTTTTTGCCTACCCCTCAAGCCTTCTCTGCCACCAGAGAGGAAGTGGCAGCTGACCTGGGAGAGCCCTAGTTTTACTACCTGCCCCCTTCATACCACCAGGACTGGCCAACTGCCCTCATCGGACACCTAGGAGGGAATGACATTGCCAAGGGTTGTAAGAGGAGGAGGTTCCCAGAGAAGGAGTTGAGTGGAACAGCAATCTGATCCAAACAATGGTCCTCAAAGAAAGCCACATCTTGATTTTGGAATTTGTGGGTATGTTAGGTTATACGGCAAAGGGGGATTAAGTTTGCTGACAGAGTTATGGTTGCTGATCTGCTGACCTTACACTAGGGAGATTATACTGGATGATTCCTGTGGGCTCAGGGCAGTCATAAACCATCTAACCAGTTGCTCTTGAGTCGATTCTGACTCATGGCAACCTCCAGTGTTTCAGGATAGGAATGCTCCATAGGGTTTTATGGCTGTGACCTTTGGGAAGCAGATCAACAGGGCTTTCTTCCGAGGCACCTCTCGGTTAGTAACCAAGTGCTTACCGATTTGTGCCACCCAGGTACCCCACCAGTGCAATCACAAGCATCCTTAAAAATGGAAGAGGGAGGCTGAAGTGTACATCACAGTGAGGCAATGTGAGAAGGGCTCGACCCCGCCGCTGCTGGCTGGGAAGTGGGAAGAAGGGGGCCTTCAGCTGGGAATGCAGGAGGCTCCTAGATGCTGTAAAAGGAAAGGAAGAGGATTCTCCCCTAGAGGCTTGCAAGAAGGAATGCAGCCCTGCCAATACCTTGGCTATTTATCCCAGTGGGACCCATGTTGAACTTCAGAAATACAGAACCATAAGATGATAAATGTGTGTGGTTAGTTAGGACAGGCATGGGAAAATCTTACACTTGGGAAGAATGAAATCTTAACTGCTACTCAGCTGAGAGGCAGCCCTGGAGATCTGTCAAAATGTAAGCCTGCCCTTGATGCAGCCTTAGTGGTGGAGCCATTTTTCTCAAATGTTAATTTCTAAATATGACCTTGAACTCTGCAGACAGAAAGGATCATCTCCAGCCTCGGATTGCATCTAGACATGGAGCTGTGCAAGTGAGCAACCCAGGGGTAATGAGTTGTCTAGGGTGGGCTTCTCTGGCTGTCATAGAGGCCCAGCACACTGCATGGCCTCCCATTGATGATGATAATGGCTGTATGAGAGTCTCCATGATGGACTGACTAATCACCATCGCTTCCAGTCTTGCTGTCACTGACTCCTACATGAACTTGGACAGCTTCACGCACATCTATCCTCAATCTCCAAGTCCATACCTCCCTCCTTTTCCCATCCATGTTTTCGCATTATCCAATGCTTTAATGAAGAGGCAAACTCCCCTAATTGCCATGTACATTGGGGCTGCCAGGGAGGGCCATGTGAACTATATGTGCATAATTCCAGGATGCAGGACTACAGGGGGAAAGGTGCCCCTGAAGCTGTGCAGTGCTGAAGTCCTGGTAACTACCATTCAGAATAGGAAGCAGGATGATACCAGTACCTTAGATAGCCCCTTGTTAGCCCACCCCACTCACATCCCCCTCCCTAACGCACCAGCAGTAACCATCCTCCTGACTTTTCTAGGAATCATTCATTTTCTTTCAAAGGATTAAAGATAGCTATTTCAAACAATAAACAAAAAACCTTACCAAAGAATAAGAAATAAAGGAGATGAATTTAAATATGAAGTCGTATTTATAAAACATGCGATACATATATACAAGGGCAGAAACATAAACCTATGGTTTGATGAATAATTATAAAGTGGTCAAGCCATGTAAATACTAGCCAAGACAGTATATTGTCCCTTCAGAATTCCCTTTGTGATGAAGGCCTATTGGCACAGTGGTTAAGCGCTCAGCAGCTAACTGAAAGGTCAGTGATTGGAACCCACCAGCTGCTCCATGCGAGAAACATGGCAGTATGCTTCTGTAAAGATGTACAGGCTTATGGGGCAGTTCTACTCTGTCCTATATGGTGGTGGTGAGTGGAAAATCAACTTGATGGCAGTGGGTTTGGTTTGGTTTGGTCCCTTTGTGCAAAAGAAGCCAAACTCTAAAGGCTACATACTGGTACTGTATAATATATTTATCTGATGTATCTGGAGAAGGGAAAGACATAGGGACAGAAAAGACATCAGTGCCTTCCAGAGCCTGGAGACTGGGAGAAGGGATGACTGACTACACAAGGGTGTGAGGGAATTTGGGGGGTGATGGAAATGTTTTGCATTTTGCTTGTGGTGGTGGTCACAATGTATGTAAGTTATTACTTCAAAAGAAATTAAAAAAAGACATCACAAATGGATGCTAACATACTTTCTCTGCATAAGAGGATCATATTTTTCTCCTCTACCCCTTTAATGGGGAGCTCAAGTGGTGTAGTGCCTAAGGCATTTGACTGCTAACTAGAGGACTCGCGGTTCAAACCCACCAGCCGGCCCTTGGAAGGAAGATTGAGCGATCTACTTCCCTAGTGATATCGCCTCAGAAACCCAAGGAGAGGTTGCTATGAGTCTGATCCAACTCGATGGCAGTGAGATTTTCTTTTTAACCCCTTTAATGTGGAGAAATACTCTATTTTCTGACATTAAACCAAGTTTATATCTCTGGGATGAATTCAATTCAGTCATGATATATTTCCTTTTCATATCCCATAGTTACCTCTTCCCAGTGTCCATCCCTCCATACACTCCTTCCCTGAGCTGTCTTCCTGTGCATAAGCA
>NW_006922811.1:107238-108154 GCF_000298275.1 Orycteropus afer afer
TAAAATGAGCTTACAAGATTGTAAACAGGGAACCAGAGACATCAATTGTCAAGTGAGGACAACTACAAACAAAAAGTGGGAAAAGACTGTGTAGTTACAGAACTTCTAAATGGTGAGGAAGTTAAGAGAGTTTCAAGATAGAATGGACTGTTCTAAACTAAGGGGGAAATTTATAAATCATAGGGTAACCTCATAGACCTTAGTACGAGGACCTTAACACTCAGGAAATAAATAATGAATGAATGATTTGATTCCCAAACAAAAACAGTAGGGAATGTAGTAGATGATTCTATTTTGTAATGACTTGTTAAAACTCCAGTTGGCAGCAATGGCCATTTCACAAGTGCTCCACCATAACTGCATTTCTACTTCTCCCTATCCTTCTCAGAGAGCCCAGTAGCTACCTGAACCAAATATCCCTGAGAACCCACTCACCCCTTCCTTTCCCTGAGAGCTCTGTTAATAGTATTTCCTGGAGTTAGGGGCCCACATCCTGCCATCAGAAATTCTCAGAATTGAGGACCCTCACTCCCGATTGTGTGTTTCCATTGTGATAATAAGCTGACCACCAATGTTCCTCAAAATAGTAAGCTAACCATTAATCTTCCCTAAACGATAGCGTGACAATTTATCTTGCTTCTGTAACATGCTTGCTTGCCTGCTTGCAGTCCTAAGCTATATAAACCTGCCTGAAATCAGGCTCTGGGCTGCAGTTGGGGAGAATGCTTTAGTTCTCTGCAGCTTGGCTATAGCTGAATAAAGACTGCTCCAAATTCTGGACATTAGAGTGGTCATCAATTTCTTCTGAACCCACAACAATAATGAATTATTTTCTTGATATGCTGTTGCAATCTATTGGCTAGTGTTTTGTTGAAGAGTTTTGCATCTATATTCATGAGGAATATTGGTCTGTAGT
>NW_006922811.1:108793-112833 GCF_000298275.1 Orycteropus afer afer
TTCTTTTTTGATGTGTGAATTTATTGCTATAAATTGGCCTGTGATCACTGTTTTGCTGTATACCAAAGATTTTGGTATGTTGTGTTTTCATTCTCGTTTGATTCACAGAATTTTTAAATTTCATTCTTTATTTCTTCTCTTACCCAGTCCTTCTTAAGGAGGGTGTTGTTCAATTTCCATGTGTTTGCTGTTTTTTCCATTGGCCTTCCTATTATTGATTTCTAATTTGATAGCATTGTGATCTGAGAAGATGCTTTGCAGTATTTCAGTGTTTTTAAATTTGTTATGGCTTGCTTTATGGCCTAACAAATGCTCTATCATGGAAAATGTTCCATGTGCACTGGAAAAGAGTGTATATCGTGCTGTTGTTGGGTGAACTGCTCTATAGATGTCTTTATAAGTAGTTAGTGGATTGTATTGTTTAGCTCTTCTGTTTTGTTTTGTTTTTTAGTTTTTTTTCCAGTTGTTCTATCTTTCATTGAAAGTGGTGTATTAAAGTCACTCATTATGACTGTGTTGGTTTCTGGATATGTCTTCATGTGTATTAATCATCCATTGTTGTCAGCTGTTGTTGGTTCTCTGTCTAAAGGGCTCCCTTTAGCATGTCTTGCAAGGTTGGTCTGGTTTTAATAAATTCCCTTAATACCTATTCATCTGGAAATGTCTTGCTTTTACCATCACAGTTATAGAAAATTGAAAACAGGGAACCAGAAACATTAATTTGTACATGAGGACAACTACAAGCCAAAAAGAGGTAATATAGAGTGTAGGTAAAGAATTTCCTAATGATGAGGAAGTCAAGACAATTGTGAGACAGAACAGACTGTTCTAAACTTGGGAAGAAAACTATAAATCACAGGGTAACCTCAAAGAAAAATAATAATGCCAGAAGGAAAATGAATAAAATGTTCCAGTCTGAAGAACACCAAAGAGACTTGACAACAAGGAGCAATGCATTTGGTTAAATTCAAGGCATTGTTGAAGAAGGAAATTTTTAGAAGGCAGCTATAAAGAACATTATTGGGACACTGGGAATATTTTGAATGTGTATTTGTGTATTTTGAATTTGTATATGAGGTACTTCTATTGTTTAGTGTTAAATACGTGAGCATGGTTTTGTGGGAGTGCATCCTTTTCTTAGGAGATACATCCTGAAGTATTTAGGGATGTTGAATCATAATGTCTGCAAGTAACATAAATCCTTAACCAAAAATTTAAAGATAGAGGAGATAGAGAGAGAAAGGAAAGGTAGCAACATGTTAAGAACTGATGAGTCCAGGTAAAGAATATATGTGTGTTCATTGCAACTCTTCTGTAGGTTAGAAGTCTTTCAAAATAAAATTGGAGGGAAAGGGGAATATTATGAACCATCTTATTCCAATAAATTGGAAAACAAGACAAAGGTGTCCAATTTCTAGAAAAACTTAACTTTCCAAAATAGACTCAAAAGAGAATAGCACACCTGAGTCATTCCATAACCATTAAAGAAAGAAATCCAGAGACTCTCAGAAAAATGGTGGAATATGCAGACAAGCTACATAGACCCTCTACAACAAAGCAATGAGAAACCAATTGAAATTGATACAGAAGACGATCCTGGAACCCTAGGCTTTGAAGGGACAGGTAAAGGAGTGGATTGAATTACAGCTAGTAGAAGAACCTGAATAAAAGCAGTGAGTAAAGAGACAAACAGAGCTGTGCATTGCCGGTTGTCCAGATGGTGCAGCCCTTTTGAATATTTGCAAGCAGTATGGCTGTTTTGAATACATACAAGTGGCATTCTGACCTGGACAGTGACCTAAGAATAGGCTTCATTTTTCGAGAACAGCACAGGCAACCTCAGTGGGGGCTGATGATTAGAAAGGTGCAATATTTCCCTTGTTACTCTTACATGCCACACTCTTTTGGTGAACAGAGGTATGGCCATCCCCACCTCCACCCACCTTCTTGACTAGCAGGAATTCCATTCCACTCTATGCCATGACAGAGCCTGAGTGCCCTACCCCCCTCCACAATTTTGTTTTTCTCTGTTTTTAATTTATTCTTTCTGTCTTTTTCCTTGCTTCCTTTATATATTTTTTTCCTCTTCCCTTTTCCTGGTTCTATTCGTTTTCCTTTCCTTTCTTCTTTTGGTTCTTCCCATCCCTTGTTTTTCCTTGTGCAGTTTTCCCACTTTTCCTTTACTATTCTTTTACTCTTGATCTTTCACTCATCCCCCCCCCCCAAGATTTGGTGGGATTTTTCCTCTTTTTTTCATTATCATTCTTTTGTCTCTTAAATATGTTTTTTAATATTTTTTCTCATTTGTTGCATTTCCTTTTTTTCTTATTTTTTGAGATTGTTCATGTTTGTTTATGCAGTTTGAAGTTGCTGTTGTTTTTATCTGTTTATTTTTGGTATTATTATTTTATTTTGTCTAGCTGAGTGAGAGACAGCAATGATTCCCACACAACCCAACCATACCTCCACCTCCTGCAGCCCTACCCACTGAGTGAGGACAATCGTTTGCTTTTGCCCAACTGAACAGTGATAGATGGCTGCCAATACCAGTTCAACTCATCCTCAACTTCTTTTTACAAACATCTAACAGAGGTCTGTGCAGAAACACTCATTCTCTATCACATCATGCAAGAGACACATGGTGTGACTGCCTAAGCACTACCAACTAGCAAATAGAGAAATACAGTGCACTGCTCACACAGGTATATCAAAATAAAATAAGGGAAAAATATCTCGGGCAAATCACACCAACAAAAAATCACAAATTAAACATATATACAAAAACATCATGATGTCTCAGAGAAAACTGACAATCTCACTCCACACAAAGAATCAAGATAAAGTAGTAAAAACAAGGACCAGGATACAGACCTAGAAAACGTCTCTGAGGAATAAGCAGCATTGGCACTCCCTGATTATGAATTTAAAAGAAATATATTTAGATTCCTTCAACAGATTAGAAGGAGCTCTGGTGGAGTAGTGCCCAAGGAATTTGATTACTAACCAGCAGCCATCCCATGGGAGGAAGACTGGGTGATCTACTCCTGAAAAGATTTAGCACCTCAGGAACCCCAAGGGAGTTGCTATGAGTCAGAATTGACTCAATGGCAGTGAGTTTGGTTTGTTTTTTCAAGGAAAACACACACAATATGGAGGAAAACCCTGGCAAAACAAAGGGGGGAAAATAGCCTCCAGAATAATTTAGGAAAACAATATAAGAACAAATTGGCAAAATAAACCAAAAATTAGAAATGGTACAAAGACAACAAATAGAAACACAGAAGATTAATACTAAGATTTCAGAAACAGATAGCACATTGAATGGGCAAAGGAGTAGAATCAAAACAATGCAAAGCAGAATCGATGAAATTGAAGACAAATACCTTGATACTACTTTCCTAAGGGATCAATCAGAAAAAATGATCAAAACAAAATGAAGAAAGACTAAGAATCATGCAGGGTACCATCAAGAGGAATAACTTACATGTAACCAGAATTCCAGAACAGGAAGAGACAAATAACACCACAGAGAAAATTGCCCAAGATTTTTGGAAGAGAATTTCCCAAATATGATGAAAGATGAGAAGATATATGCTCAAGAAGTTCAGTGAACCCCAAATAGGATAGACCCTAAAAGAAAATCACTGACACATATCAAAATCAAACTCATCAAACAAAAGACAAAGAAAGAATCCTGAAAGCCGAGTGAGAAAAATGAAGTTACCTACAAAGGCAACCAATAAGACAAAGCTCTAATTTCTTGAAAGAAACTGTACAAGCAAGAAGGCAACAGGATAATACATATAAAACCCTGAAAGAAAAAAATTGCCAACCAGGAATTATCTACACAGAAAAATTGTCCCTCAAATATGGTGGTGAAATTAGGACATTTCCAGATAAACAGGAATTAAGGGAATTTACTTAAACCAGACCAACCTTGCAAGACATGCTAAAGGGAGCCCTTCAGACAGAGAAATAACCACAACAGACAACAACCGGTGATTAATACACATGATGACACAACCCAGAAACCAACACAG
>NW_006922811.1:113745-115757 GCF_000298275.1 Orycteropus afer afer
TCCTTCCAAGGAGTAGCTGGTGGGTTTGAACCACCAGCCTTCTGGTTAGCAGTCAAGTGCCTTAGGCACTATGCTACCAGAGCTCCTCAAAAAAGAGCAGGAGTGGCAATATTAATTTCTGATAAGATAGACTTGAAGAACCACCATAAGAGACAAGGAAGGACATTATATAATGATTAAAGGATCAATTGAACAAGAGGCCAAAACCCCAATAAATAATTATGCATGTGGTAGTTAATGTTATGTGTCAACTTGGCTGGTCCTGGTTTTAAGTGACTAGGCAGCTGGTTGTAGTTATTCCCATGATGTGACTGCCAATAAACTCTATGGTTGAATTTGATGTGAGTAGCTGAGTAGCTGCATTAGGGATGTGGTCTGTTTCCAGTATGTAAGGAGAAGCTTTGGGAATGTCTGACGCTTTTTAGCATGCTTGGACACCACATATAGCTGAGTCTTCATTTAGCAACCTGTCATGTTTCCTGCCAATCTTGGACTGTCTCTGGATTTGAACTAGTGGCCTGCTGTGTTGTTTGGTAATATTGGGACTGTGCCATTTTATTTGCAAAACATTGGGCTTGTTAGCCTCAGCAGCTATCTGAGTGAAGAGACACTGCTAGCTCCAGTGGCTGGGAGCAAGGGGCAGAACTGAAGCCCAAGGTGGAGGGGCTTTGACCCAGCCCCTAGAGCTTGGCACTTGAACTCAGACTTCTAGCATCCAAAACTGTGAAAGAATAAACTCCTGTTTGTTAAAGCCATCCACCTGTGGTATTTCTGTTAGAGTGGCTTGAAGTAACCAAAACAACACACTCAATGAAAGAGTTCTAAAATACATAATTCAGACTTTATCAGAATTAAAAAGACCAATAGATGACTCCCCAGTAATAGCAGGAGATTTTAATACAGCACTTTCAAGGAAAGACAGAACAACTGGAAAGAAATTCAAAAAAGACACAGAAGAACTAAACAATATAATCAAACAACTTGACCTTATAGACATCTACAGAGCACTTCACCCAAAACAACACAATATACATTCTTTTCCAGTGCACATAGGGTATTTTCCAGGACAGACCATATGGTAGATCACAAAGCAAGCCTCAATAAATTTAAAAATATTGAAATACTGCAAAGCATCTTCTCAGGTGATGATGATATAAAATTAGAAATCAACACTGTGAAGGCCAATGGAAAAAGAGCAATCTCATGGAAACTGAATAACACTTGATTTAAAAAGGACTGGGTAATTGAAGAAATAAAAAATGAAATAAAAAATTCCTTGAATCAAATGAGAATGAAAACACAACATACCAAAATCTTTGGGACACAGCAAAAGCAATAATCAGGGGCAATCTATAGCAACAGATGCACACATCAAAAAAGAAGAAAGAGCCAAACTCAACACCTTAACCCAACATCTCCAAAAATTAGAAAAAGAGCATCAAAAAAGCCTATATTCACCAGAAGAAAAGAAATAATAAAGACTCAATCAGAAATAAGTGACACCAAAAATAGAAAGAAAATAGAAAAACTCAACAAGACTAGTAGTTAGTTCTTCAGAAGAATAATAAAATCGACAAACTACTGAGAAACTTAACAAAGGAAAAAAAAAGATGCAAATAACATGAATAAAAATGAAGTAGGTGTTCACAACAGAACCGACAGAAATAAGAATATCAGGATGCTATGAAGAACTGTACTCCAACAGACTTGAAAATCTAGAAGAAATGGACAGATTTCTAGAAACACACTACTTACATAAACTAACACAGACTGAGGTAGATAATTTGAACAGACCCATAACAGAAGAAGAAACTGGTCACAAAAAAATTACCAGCAACAAAAAAAATCCTTGCCCAAATGATTTGACTGGAGAATTCTACCAAACACCCACAGAAAAGCTGACACTAATCCTACTCAAACTATTCCAGAACATAAAAAAGGACAGAATCCTCCCAAATTCATCTTATGAAGCAAGCATAACCCTGAAATCCAAACCAGGCAAAGACATCACT
>NW_006922811.1:116258-118320 GCF_000298275.1 Orycteropus afer afer
CCACTTCTTTTCAACATTGTATTGGAAGTCCTGTTGTTGTTGTTATGTGCCATCGAGTCAGATCTGACTCATAGTGACCCCTCCTTGGGTTTCTGAGGCAGTATCACTACAGAAGTGGATTGCCTAACCTTCCTTCCGAGGAGTGGCTCATGGGTTTGAACTGCCATCCTTCTGGTTAGTAGTCAAATGCCTTAGGCACTATGCCACCAGAGCTCCCCAGGGCAACGAGGTAAGAAAGGGAAATCAGATTGGTAAAGAAGAAGTAAAACTATCCCTATTTGCAGATGATATGATCCTATACATAGAAAACCCAAGAGACTCAGCAAGAAAACTACTGGAACTAATTGTAAGATTCAGAAGGGTGGCAAGATACAAAATCAACACACAAAAATCGACTGGATTCCTATACACCAGCAAAGAGATCACTGAAAAGGAAATAAGGAAATCAATACCATTTAAAATAGCTATCAAAAAGATGAGATACTTGGGAATAAATCTTATCAGAAACGCAAAGGACCTATACAAAGAAAACTATAAAATACTACTTCAAGAAACTATCAGAGATCTACATAAATGGAGAACATACCATACTCATGGATAGGAAGACTGAACATTGTGAAAATGCCAATAATACCCAAAGCAATCTATACATTCCATGCAATCCCAGTTGAGAGTCCATCAACATTCTCTAAAGACATGAAAAAGTCAATCGCTAATTTTATGTGGAAAGGAAAAAGACCTCAGATAAGGAAAACACTCTGAAGAAGAACAAAGTAGGAAGTCTAACACTCCTGGACCTCAAAACTAGTTATACGGCCTCAGTAGTCAAAACAGCCTGATATTCATACAGTGACAGACACATAGACCAGTGGAACACAACTGAGAACCCAGAAATAGATCCATCAACCTACGGTCAGCTGATCTTCAACAAAGGGCCAAAATCCATTAAATCCACAAATGGAGCTGGCAAAACTGGGTATCTATGTAACAAGATCCATACCTCATGCCATACACAACAAGTAACTCCAGATAGATCAAAGACTTAAATGTGAAACCTAAAACTATAAAGTTCATCAAAGAAAAAAATGGGACAAACTTCGGGAACTTAATTTACAGCATAAATAAGACTATCAAGTATAACCCAAAATGCACAAATAGCAGAAGATAAACTAGATGATTGGGACCTTCTAAAATTTAAATGCTTATGTGCATTAAAAGACTTTTCCAAAAGAATAAATAAAAGAACCTACAGAATAGAAAAATATACTCAGGCATGACATATCTGACAAAGGCTTATCTCTGAAATTTATAAAAACACAACACCTCAACATTAAAACGACAAACAATACCATTTAAAAAATTGGCAGAAGAGATAAACAGACACTTCACCACAGAAGATATTCAGGTGGCCAATAGACACATGAAGAAATATTCATGATCATTAGCCATTAGAGAGATGCATGTCAAAACAACAATGAGATACCATCTCACCCAGCATTAACAGAAAAATTCAAGAAGACATAAATAAATAAATTAATTAAATAACATATGCTGGCAAGGATGTGGAGAGATTGGGACTCTCACATACTGTTGGTGGAACTGTAAAGTGATACAACCACTGTGGAAATCGGTATGGCAATTCATTTAAAAGTTGGAAATAGAAATGCCATTTGATCCAGCAATCCCATTACTAGGTGTATATCCTAAAAAAGCGAGAGCCAGGACACAAAGAAATATATGCACACCCATGTTCATCACAGCATTATTCACAATAGCAAAGAGATGGAAACGACATAAGTGCTCATCAATGGAGAAGTGGATAACCAAACTCTGATACATAAACACAATGAAATACTATGCAACAGTAAAGAATAATGTAGAATCTGCAAAACACCACATAATGTGGATGAACTTGGAGTCCATTATGCTGATTAAATAAGTCAATCACAGAAGGAGAAATATTGTATTAGTCCAGTATTGTAAAAAGTCAATGAAAGGTTTATTCATGACAGGGGGAAGGGAACTTTCTTTGTTACCAGGGATAGGAAGGGAGGGGATATAT
>NW_006922811.1:119200-123319 GCF_000298275.1 Orycteropus afer afer
GGATTGTATTGTTTAGCTCTTCTGCGTCTTTGTTGAGTTTCTTTCCAGTTGTTCTATCTTTCATTGAAAGTGGTGTATTAAAGTCTCCCACTATGACTGTGGAGTCATCTATCTGCCTTTGCAATTCTGTTAAAGTCTGATTAATGTATTTTGGGGCTCTTTCATTGGGTCCATAGATATTTATTATGGTTATATCTTCTTGTTCAATTGATCCTTTAATCATTATGTAATGTCCCTCCTTGTCTCTTATGGTGGTTTTTGTCTTAAAGTCAATTTTATCAGAAATTAATACTGCCACTCCTGCTCCTTTTTGGTTGCCATTTGTGTGATGAATCTTTTTCCAACCTTCGATTTTTAGTCTATTTTTATCTTTGTCTCTATGGTGTATCTCTTGTAGACAGCATATTGATGGGTTATGTTTTCTTATCCAGTCTGCAACTCTCCGTCTCCTGAGTGCTGCATTTAATCCATTGACATTCAGTGTGTGTAATTATTGACAAATATGAATTGGTTGCTGTCATTTTGTTATGTGTTCTTTCATGGTGTTGCCGATTTCTTTGTTCCATATTTCTGTGCTGAGCTCATTATGTTTATGAATGATGTTATCATTTCCTTCATTGCTATTGTTTTGTTGTTGTTGTTATGTGCCATCAAGTCGGACCTGACTCATAGCGACCCCTCCTTGGGTTGCTGAGGCAGTATCACTATGGAAGTAGATTGCCCAATCTTCCTTCTGAGGAGTGTGCTTGTCTTCTTTTTTATTGTGACATGAAAGTTCATCATTTTTCTTTGAGGTTACCCTGTGATTATAATTTTCTCCTGCAGTTTAGAATAGTCTGTTCCATCTTGCAACTCTCTTGACTTCCTCACCATTTAGAAATTCTGTAACTACACTATTCCCCCCCTCTTTTTGATTTATAGTTGTCCTTATTTGCCAACCAACAGAGCTATGGAAGTATCCAAAGTAAAATAATCTTCCATAGCTGTGTTGGTTGCTGGGCTATGTCATCTTGTGTATTAATGGTTGGTTGTTGTTTGCTATTATTGGTTCTGTTCAAAGGACTCCCTTTATTGTCTGTTGTAAGATTGGTCTGGTTTTAACAAATTCCCTTAATGTCTGCTTATCTGGAAATCTCCTAATTTCTTTTGTTTGCTTGTTTCCTTGTTTTTCATTAAAGTCACAGTCCACATATCATTTTTGTCCAACATACCAATCATACACATTTGCCTCCCTTACACTTATTAGACTTGGTGGGGGGGGGGGTGGTATGCTCCTCATTTATTCTTTCTTTCTTTCTTTCTTTCTTTCAATCCAATCATTCTAGTCTGGAATGTCCTTGTGGTTCCTGACAAGTGGAGCCTATTCTTCTTCTTCTTTTTAAAATATTTAAATGCATTTTATTGAAATATAATTAATCTACAGTGAAATACACAAAACTAAAGTGACATGAGTCAATGCATTTTTTTTTTTCAGTATTCCCTCCACTCCAACCCCTGGTAACCAACAAAGAAAGTTTCCTTTCATATATAAATCTTTCCTTGACTTTTTACAATAATGAACAAATACTATATTTGTCCTTCTGTGATTGACTTATTTCACTCAGTATGTCCTCCAAGTTCATCCATGTTATGTGATGTTTTGCAGATTCTACATTATTCTTTAGTGTTGCATAATATTCCATTGTGTATATGTACCATAGTTTGGTTATCCATTCTTCTGTTGATGGGCACATAGGTTGTTTTCATCTTTTTATTATTGTAAATAGTGCTATGATGAACATGGGTGTGCATATATCTATCTGTTCTTGTCCTGGCTTCCACTTCTTTAGGATATATACCTTTACTGTTGCATAGTATTTCATTGTGTTTATGTATCAGAGTTTGATTATCCACTTCTACATTGATGAGCACTTATGTTGTTTCCATCTCTTTTCTATTGTAAATAGTGCTGCAGTGAACATGGGTGTGCATATATCTCTTTGTGTCCTGGCTCTCACTTCTTTAGGATATATACCTAGTAATGGAATTGCTGGGTCAAATGGTATTTCTAATACCAGCTTTTTAAGGAATCATCATACTGTTTTCCACAGTGGTTGTATCATTTTACAGTTCTATCAGCAGTGTATGAGAGTCCCAATCTCTCCACATCCTCGTCAGCATTTGTTATTTTCTGTCCTGTTGAATTTTGCCATTAGTGCTGGGGTGAGATGGTACCTCATTGTTGTTTTAATTTGCATCTCTCTGATGGCTAATGATTGTGAGCATTTCTTCAGGTATTTGTTGACCGCCTGAATATCCTCTTTGGTGAAGTGTCTATTCACGTCTTCTGCCCATTTTTTAATTGGATTGTTAATCTTTTTGTGGTTGAGGTGTTGGAGTTTTCTATGAATTTTAGAGATAAGTCTCTTGTTAGATACGTAATTGTTGACAAGTATGAATTTGTTGCTGTCATTTTGTTATGTGCTTTTTCATGGTGTCGATTTCTTTGTTCCATATAATTTTCTGTGCTGAGCTCATTTTGTTTATGAATCATGTTATCACTTCCTTCATTGCTATTGTTTTAGTATTTGTTAAATATTTGTGCTGGTCCTCTTTTTTATTTTGATGTGAAGGTTTATCATTTTTCTTTGAGGTTACCCTGTGATTTATAATTTTCTTCCCAAGTTTAGAGCAGTCCGTTCTATCTTGTTCTATCTTGACTTGTTCTATCTTGACTTGTTCTATCTTGACTTGTTCTATCTTGTTCTATCTTGACTTCCCTACCATTTAGAAGTTCTGTAACTACACATTAATTTCCCTCTTTTTGGTTTGTAGTTCTTCTCATTTGTCAATTGATGTCTCTGGTTCCCTGTTTACACTCTTGTAGGCTTACTAACTTTGGATACTTTCATAGCTGGGATGGTTTCTCGGTTATGTCACCATGTGTGTTAATGGTCAGTTGTTGTTTGCTGCTGTTGGTTCTCTGTCCAAAGGACTCCTGTTAGCATCTCTTGTAAGGCTGGTCTGGTTTTAAGAAATTCCCTTAATTTCTGCTCATCTGGAAATGTCCTAATTTCACCATCATATTTGAGGGACAATTTTACTGGGTCTATAATTCTTGGTTGGAAATTTTTGTCTTTCAGGGTTTTATATATACAATCCCATTGCCTTCTCACCTGCATGGTTTCTGCTGAGAAATCAGAGCTTATTCTTATTGGTTGTTTATGTAGGTGACTTTTCATTTTTCCTGTGCTACTTTCAGGATTCTATCTTTGTCTTTGATTTTGATGAGTTTGATGATGATATGTCTTGGTGATTTTCTTTTGGGATATATCCTGTTTGGTGTTTGTTGGACTTCCTGAATAGATACATTCCCATCTTTCATCATATCAGGGATGTTCTCTTCCAACGAATCTTGGACAATTTTCTCAGTGGTTTTCTTTTTCTCTTCCTGTTTTGGAATTCCAGTTACATGTAGCTTATTCCTTTTGATGGTATCCCACATGAACCTTAGGCATTCTTCATTTTGTTTTGATCTTTTTTCTGATTGATCTCTTTCCAAAGAAGTAGTCAGGTATTTATCTTCAATCTCATTAATTCTGTCTCCCACTGATTTGATTCTACTCCTTTGCCATTTCAATGTGTTATTTCTGAAAATTTAATAATAATCTTTTGGATTTCTATCTGTAGATTTTGTATCATTTCTAGTGTTTCTTTTATTTTGTCATTGTGTTCTGTATTTTCTTCCAAAATTATCCTAGGGTTTTGTCTGTATTTTGCTTAATTTTGTCAGTGTTTTCCTTCATCTGTCTCTCAATCCTTTGAAGATTCCTAAGTATAATTCTTTTGAATTCCTTATCAGGGAGTTCCAATGCTGCTTCTTCCTCAAGGATGTGTTCTGGGTCTGTACCATGCTCCTTTGTTTCTACCACTATATCTTGCTTTTTTGTGTGGACGGTGACGGTCTGTTGTCTCTGAGACATTGTGATGTTGTAGTATTTAGATCTCTGTTAACTGTGAATAGCAGTTAAGCATGAGTCAGGCTCTTCTTTTTTTTATTGTCATTTGCGTGAAGATTTCCAGAGAAAATTCACTTTCCATACAGCAGTTCACATATACTTTGTCTCATGTCATTGACCA